>NC_141691.1:1604832417-1605122280 GCF_964263255.1 Lissotriton vulgaris
AGGACCTTCCATATTTTTGCAGTTTCCATATTCATTTTGATCTTTTCAGGCACATTGTGAATCAGAAGCCTAACAGATACGCATCATATAATGGCAGTACTATGAGGTTCTGTACTCCAAGGCAGAAGCCAGTAGCATGCATGGTGGTGCAAAAGTATGCTGGTGCACACCTGATGCTGCAACGGAGATATACTCCCCCTGTACAATATCTTTGCAATTTTTTTGTGTGCATCCGAAGGTGCTTAAGCAACACCTCCCTTTCCTCCAATTGACTCCTGTTTAATCATTTAAGCCGGTTAATGAAGATAGAAAAGCGTCATCGTGTGGCAGCCCCTCAATGCAAGAAGTGTTCAAGCAGTGTAAACTTTCTTGCTCTTGTACTCTGGCAAGGGAGAAATGCCTGTGTCCTGTATTAAGGTTCTCTTAAGTACTGTTTTCACAACAAAAGTCAGGAGGAATATACCCACAAATTAACAGAAGGGAATGAAGTGAAGGCTTGAGCTTTTTCTTAATCCTTTGAATAACCAGTTTGGTTTCAACAGGGTTAAAATTAAATGGTCTACAGAGAACTTTAATATAGCCTTAAGCACGGACAGGGACTGTGCAGTACACTCACTTTCTTTTTCAAAGGCAAAGGGTCTCAATGACAAAGGCACTTTCTTCCTAATCCACATGCATTGAGACATTGTAGTGCTATACAGCTTTAACAACGATGGCATATTAGGACAATGTGTCATTTGGAGAGGACCCTTTGAAAGGGTATAACTTCAAAGATCGGTTGTCCTAAGGGTCTGTCCTGTAATCAAGTCAAGTGCCACCCTGCTGGTCAGTTGGATCTAGACTGTGAAAAAGGGTCTGGAGAGAGGTTTTGGTAAGTCTGAATGTATACAGTGTGAGGGGGACATGTGGTGGTGCAATGCCTACTTTTTTCATTTTCGAAATACAGTAACCTCTGATAATGGAACATGTCTTTAATCAATAGTCTGAAATGAAGAGTAACATCAACTCCACCCTCTCCAGGCAGGATTCCCAGTCGACCGCATTAGAGAGCATGTCATGACAGTAGCAATGAAGGAGTTGCACATTGTGCTGATTTGGACATACTGGCAGCACTGGCTTCATTGGCAGCCTTTGATACCTTTAACCACAAACTGTTGTTAGATTGTTTGGATGGTTTAGTACAAGTTCTACCACCAGATCATCAGAAGGAGGAACCTCTTCTTCTGAAAGTGACACAGGACACCACAGTAGAAATCTTGACAAAAGATACCTGTCCACTATAGTTAATCCAAGTACATCCCCATAGACAACTCCATACCATCAACCTCTGGTGTCTGTCTTTTTTTTTTTAGGTTAGCCCAGACATCAACGTAGAACCCTTAGGCACAAAAAGAAAAAGCCAAGGATGACAACTGGGATTCAGAAAACATAGGAGATAAATAAGAGCTTTGTTATCAACATTTCTAAATGACAACTGATGGCGATTCAAATGGACACACTAAATAAGGGTAAATCCTTCGTTCCTACATACCACTCCAACGAATTAGAGCAGACCAGCCTTTTAAAATTCATGCCAAATCTAAGGCTACTACACTTTTTCGAGAAATTTGTGGAGTAACAGCCCAGAAGGGAAGTGAGAACACTAATGGGCATGATCAAAAAGTTCGTTCATCGCACCTATGAGCCATAACGTGTTAGATTCTTTTGAAATCATCATCCAAAAAGAACTAAAAAACATCTTCAAGTACAAGACACCTAAAAACTCTAATCAAAGTATGAATAGAAAATGAGATCATAAAACAAACTGCCAACAATTGAGATATTGTATGTTGTGAAGTGGGTAATGGTGGTACTTTAATCATCCTGCCAGTTCTTTTTACATCAAGAATGTCAATGGCTATGTTCAAGACAGTTCTACATACATCATGTTAGATTCCAATCCATCAAGTGAATTCTCCACATTTTAATCTAACATCCTTAACAGGGCCACAACTCTACGCACCATCATGGAAGAGGACATGCGATACCTCATGCAAAGGAATCAAAGGACCCCCAATATCCAACTTACTACCAATAAAAGAAAAAAATCTCACTCAGCCACCTTTCAGACCCACTGACTCCACAATGAACTCCAGACATGAACCCGTAGGTAAATATTTGGACCGTGACTTACAACCACCTGTTCAGAACATGACAACCTACTTAAAAGACACCACTGACTTCTTGAACAAAATTGCAGGAATCCATTTCGGAGTTAATGATAACCCAATTCTTTGCACTATTGGTGTGTAGTCACTTTACACTTCAATCCCACACAACCAGGGCAATTTCTGTTTCCACTTGAACTACTGTATTTTTAAATTCTACCACAGTTTCCTCACGTGGTACAATGAATACTATCTACAAAAGATGGGAACTTCCATGGGCAATCCAGCTGCTCCTTGCTATGCTAACCTCTTTATGGTTAAATTTGTGCAAAACAACATTTCCAAGAATTAGAAGAGGCAGGAGATTCTCCTCACATATTAGACATATATAGATGACATTTTCATCATATGGAACGGATCCAAACCAAGATTGACCAAGGCCACTGATGACAGCATTGGTTTCACTGACACCATTAGTGACCGCATCATCTCATTTTTGGATGTGTAGATTACCATGAGGAACCATACAGTGGAAACCAATATTTATGTAAGACCAACTGACCGCAATAACCTTCCAATTTACAGCAGTTTTCACCACAACCCATTAAAGATGCACCTTTCTTATTCTCAACTGCTAAGAATCAAACACATTTTGTCATACCCCAGGAATTTTGACACAGGGAAAAATCATATGGTGAACAGATTCACACAGCGTGGATACCTCATTAGGATCATTCGAAATGTACAGAGCAGGTCAACACCACAGACAGATTACAGCTCTTAACACTTAAGAGTCCTAGTCCTACTGACACAAGGAGGGCGCTATACCTCTCAAAATATTCAACTAGAAGCACTAGACTTAAATGCACCATATTGAAATACTGCCCAATGCTTCAAACAGAGAACCTCCAGAGGATCTTCCGCCAACCCCCACTTTTTACCTATGAAAGATCAAGGAATCTCAAATAAGTCCTTGAATATAAGATGTCCTGAAGGACAAGCCTGTATATAAAGGAAGAACAATAGTTACTTACCTGTAATCTGTGGTTCTCCAGTATTGGTGTCTTTCATAGATTCACATGCCTGAATCATTCCCCGTCGTCGGAGTGGGAGTCCCACAGTACATAAAAAAGTAATTATATGCACATAAAAATCCCAAAAACCTTGGTAATAACCAACCAGGAAGTAAAGTAGCCCTGAGCTACGAGAGCAAAAACTTCCACACTCATGACTATCCTAGTCATTTTGTATAGACCAAACTGCAGCCAATTAGGCGACAGCACCCACCAGAATGGTCTCCTCAGAGGCTCAGGCTTTCTGATTTTCTCGCACAGGAGTGAAGCCAACATAATCGCCTGAGGAGCCTCTGAGGGGAGGTGGGCGGGTGCATGTGAATCTCTGAAAGACACCAATACTGGAGAACCACAGATTAGAGGTAAGTAACTATTGTTCTTCTCCAGTATTGGGGTGTCTTTCATAGATTCACATGCCTGAATCAGAATAGATAGCAGTACAAAACGTAATGCTCATTAGACGCTCCTTGTATCACAGTATATATGCATGCTTGGCAACAGAGAATAACATGCAAGAATAAGCGTCTAAAAAGAGCATAGTGGAGGAGGGAGAACAAAGGCTCACCTTATTTGAAAAGATTGCGAAGAACTGCTCGCAGCATCCACACAGTAATGTTTGGTGAACAAATGCCTGCTGGACCAAGTTGCTGCTCTGCAAATCTGATGGAGCAGCATACCTGCAAAGAGAGTGGTAGAAGAGGAGACCGCCCTTGTAGAATGTGCTCTTGGCAAAGACTGTTGAGGCCTTCCCACTTGCTGGTGACACAGACTAATCGCTGAGAACACCCAACGGGCTATAGTCTGCTTAGATACAGCGTATCCCTGACGTAGCCTTCCATTTGCTACAAATAATTGATCTGTTTCCCGCATTGTTGCAGTTCGTTGGAGATAGAACTTGAGACATCTGATGTCTAGAGAATGCAAAGCTTTTTCTGCCGCTGTTTGAGGATTTGGAAAAAATGTCTTAAGAATTACTGGCTCATTAAGATGAAAGTCAGAGGGAACCTTAGGCATGTAACTAAGATTGGTACGAAGCACCACTGAATTTGAAGTGAATTGTAAGAAAGGAGACTTGATCGTGAACGCCTGAATGTCACTGACCCTTCTTGCGGACGTCAGTGCTAAAAGTAGAGAAACCTTCCATGGAAGGAACTTGAGATTCACTTTATGAATTGGTTCAAAGGGGTGACGCATGAGCTGAGCGAGCACCACATTTAAATACCAGGATGGAGTGGACATCGAATAGGAGGAAACATTCGGAATAGTCCTTTAAATAATTGTTGAATTATTCTAGCAGAATAAAGAGAGGTAGAGCCATCTTGACGGAATCTGGAAATGGCAGTCAAAAACACCTTCAGTGTGGAATGAGATATACCCGATCTAGCCAAATGAAGAAAGAACGGCAAGATCTGTTCTCGTTTAGCATGAATTGGATGTAAATTGGCGGAGTGACCCCAGGTACAGAGCCTTTTCTATTTGAGCTTGTATGTCTTAATCATGGCAGGTGCTCTAGCATTGGCTAAAACCTCTTGACAATCCGCAGGGATATCTAAATGGGCGAACTCAATGTGTTGAGGAGCCAAGCTGCTAATTTCAAGGAAGCTGGGTCCGGGTGACAAACTTGACCCCCTTGCATGGTCAGAAGATTCGGTATTGGTGGAAACTGAATGGGATCGCACTCAGAGAGGAGGAGAAGCTCGGTGAACCAATATTGGCAAGGCCATCTGGGAGCAATGAGAATGAGGCGACACAGCTAACTCTTCACTTTTCTGATGACTCTGGGAACCAACGGAATCGGAGGAAAGGCGTATGCATATATCTCGGACCAGTTCATCGAAAGCACATCCCCTCATGAGTCCTTGTGGGGAAACCAGCTTGCAAAGTGTGGGCATTTCTGAATTGTTGCAAACAAGTCCAGGTCTGGGTGACCCCACTCCCGAAAGACTCGGTCCAGTGTCGGTTGATGGATCTCCCATTCGTGATTGGATATTGCTGATCTGCTGAGAGAATCCGCTAGTACATAGGATATCCCTGGAACATGAGCCGCTGAAAGATTGATCTTGTGATCCAGAGCCCAATCCCAAATCTCCTGGGCTTGCTGAAAGAGAAGGGCCGATTTTGTACCACCCTGCTTGTTTAAGTAATGCATACTTGTTGTATTGTCTGTCCGAATGAGAACCGTGGACCCCTTGATGACTGTTCGAAAGGATTTTAAGGCCAGAAAAATGGCTCGCAGCTCTAGCAGATTTATGTACCACGTCCTTTGTTGCACATTCCACTTTCTGTTGACAGTCATTCCTTGAAGGTATGCACCCCATCCTTCGAGGGAAGCATCCGTGGTGATGGTAAACCTTGGCACTTCCGTCAGTAATGTACATCCCTCCTGCAAATTTTTCCTTTGAATCCACCAGTGAAAAACCTCTCTCTCATACGAGGAGTTATGCGTATCCTGTCGCTCGAACAACCCCGAAACCTGCAACCATTGGAGACTGAGTTCCTCTTGTAAAAGCCTCATTCAGAGGTGACAGTTGGGTATCAGAGGGATGCAGAATGAGATCATCCCTAGGAAAGATTTCAACGTCCGAACTGAAACATACTCTTTTTGTTGCAGTAGGAGAGCTAACTTGCAGATCTTGAGCTGTCTTTCTTTTGAGACGAAAGCCTGAGTGAGTTGAGTGTCTAGTGTGGCTCCCAAGAATGACTTTCTTTGTGACACAGTTAGATGGGATTTTTCGAGATTGATTGAGAGACCCAGAGACTGGAATAGTGACAGGCATCTTTGAACATGCGCTCTTGCTGGTCCTAAAGAACTCTCCTTGATAAGGCAATCATCCAAATATGGAAAAATTTGAATGCCTTCCAAGCAAAGATGTGCTTCCACTGGAGCTAATATCTTCGTGAAAGCAAGGGGCGCTGAACGAAGTCCAAATGGGAGAACTTTGAATTGAAAATCCCTGCCAGCCATTCTGAATCTTAAGAACTTTCTGTGTCTGGGAAGGATCGGTACATGAAAATAAGCATCCTGAAGGTCAAGGGTGGCCATGTGATCCCCTTCCGAGAGAAATTGGAGGATTTCTTGAAGCGTTTACATCCGGAAGGATAATTGTTTGAGGTATTTGTTGAGGGCACGCAGGTCGAGGATGGGGTGCCATTCTCCTGACTTCTTGCATATGAGGAAGAAAATCGAATAAAATCCTGTTTCCTTTTGCAATTCAGGAACTTTTTCGATTGCTCCTTTCCGAATCATTAATTTATTTTGGAGAACAGCTCTTTGAGATGAGCTGGTGGTGGACCTTTCGGAGGAGAATTTGGAGGGGTTTTGACTAATTCTAAAGCGTGGCCTCTGGCCACTCCATCCAGGACCCACCTGTCCGTAGTAATTTTGGACCAATTCGAGAAAAAACAGGATATTTTTACTCCACCTTCCGACCTGGTAATGGGAATGGGCAGAGATGGTGGCAGGTGGTATGTCTCATTGTTTCCTGGAGGAATCTCGACCCCGGTAAGAAGACTTCCTTTTTGCTTGCGAGTAATTGTTCCCTCGCTGTCCGTATGTTTGCTGTTTGTACGGTTGATACCTCTGGTTAGCTTGCGAGGATTGGTACGAACGTTGCTGAGAGTAGCCCCCTCTATTGGAAAAGGATCCAAGTCCTTTGGCACCACGAAAGGACAAATTACGAAACTGCAGGCTTCCTAGTGACCTTGCCATTTCCGTGTTCTTCTTTATGGCCTGCAGGGCTCCATCAATATGCTGGCCAAAGAGAAACTCCCCCATCATATGGCATATCGATGATCTTAGCCTGGACCTCCTGGCGAAAGGATGTTGACTTCAGCCAACCCTGCCTTCTCAGCACTGCTGCCCCCGCCAACTGCCTGTACCTGTGGATGCCATATCTACTGCTGCATCAATCATTTCTGCAGAAGCACACTCCCCTTCATGCAATATTTTTCTGGCTTCTGATCTTTCAGGCTCTGGAAGCTTTTCAACATATGGTGAGATATCCGACCACATTTGTCTATCGTATCTCCCTAATATTGCTAGGGAGTTTGCAGCACGAACAGTAGTTGCAGCTATAGTTGAGACTTTTTTTGCCAATGGAGTCCAGACGTCTGACATCCAGGTCTGGTGGAGTGGTTACCTGTGAAGAGGGGTTTCTGGCCCGAGTCTGAGCTGCTTGGGTGACGACTGAATCAGTCTTTGATTGCCCTATAAGGCATGCAGGCGAGGTGAGAGGTGCCTTATACTTCTTGTCTACGCGGGGCAAGACTACAGGGAGAGAATTTGGTGTTGACATGATTTTTAGGTCCTCTTTCCAGATTAAGTCTATTATTGGAATTTTTTCACTTGCCTCTGCGGTTGGTCTTTAAAATCATACAGGAAACAGTCATCCTGTTTCGTTTCCATGGAAATTAGAAACCTCTTTGTTGCTCTTTCCATTATGAGATGGAATCCTCTAATATCTACAGGCTGAGAGTCCGCAGCAGGTGGAGCAGAAGGTGATGGGGTTTGTGTTTGATATTCATCCCACTCCGACAGTACAGACTTATCATCCACTTCTCCTTCCTCCCTGTCTTCATCAGCGGTGACAGCCTTCTGAGTATGGTGGGATGGCGCCGGAGAAAGTGGAATTGTAGCTCGTATTTCGGGTGCTGGTATTGGAGAAGATTGTCTTGGAGGTCTAAACGCCGCTACAGAGGCTTGAGGCATGGGTGTCGAAGGGAGCGACTCTGCCGATTCAGATGGAGGGAACCGGCGATAGTAGTCGTCCAACATATACTGCAAGTTGTTAAGAAGAGCTAACGGCATCTGTGCTGTAGGCACTGTGGCAGGAGCCTGACCTGTAGGCTCAAGGAACTGCTCTTCTTCCTGATCCTCGTCCTGATATTTTATAAGCAGCTCAGATGGACTCCTTGCTGCGAAAAACTCTCATCCACATCTGTTTGTTCTTCATCCTCTTCAGAGTCCAATAGCTGTTCAGGGAACTTCAGCGGGGAGAGAGCCGCTAGGGACAAGCCCCATCTTTCCAATAAAGAAGCTGCCGTAGACGGCGAGGCAAAGGAGACTGCAGAGGGTGCAGCAGACCAAACTTGTAGTTCCTTACAAGATGAAAGAAGAGGCCGTCGACGGAGATGGCGTATGCACAGTGGCCGCCGACGAGACAGTGAACTTCGTCGACGGGGCAATTATCGCAGACTATGTTTTCGACGACGAGGCAATCTTTGTCGACAATATTTTCGACGACGAGGCAGTCTTCGACGACGATGTAATTTTCGTCGACGGCAAGGTGACCTTCGTTGACGAGGAATCCGTCGATGGGTTGGCCTTCGTCGACTGGGTAGGCGCCGTTGATGTGCTCTACGTCGATGATGCGCTCGTCAACGGGACCTTCTTACTCTTCGTCGATGATCGAGCATCGACAATCGATGGCATTATCTTCGTCGACGAGATGGGTCGAACTGAAACTGAGACCAGCGTCGTGGGGAAAGAGCCTGAAGACATTATCATTTTAGGCCTCGGCAATGAAAATGTGACCGTCTACGTTGAAGAAGCATCAATGCTGATGATTGTCGACGGAGAAGCCGTAGACGAAGTCAATTTCTGAGGTAAAACTTTCTGTGACAGTCTTTTTGATGACAAAGACTTTGTAGCCTCTCTCGGGGGCGTACTAGATCCAGATCTTGAAGGTGGAGAAGCCTTCTTTGTGGAGGAGGAAGGCAAGCTAGAATCCTTGATGGATTGAGCTTTTCTCGACACCTTAGCCCCAGGAGAAGATACCTCTTCCTCAGCCTTTCTCTTTCTAGAGGACATAGTTGACCCCGAGGCCACACTTCCTACCTCAGATAGGAGGTTGTCCTGGTCCTTGATTTTCTGCAGCCACAGGAGAAGACGACCTTCCCTGTCTCCGAGGGTCTTCTGAGGAAAGGTCCTGCAGATCTTACAATCCTTTACCTCATGGTCTGGATACAGGCAAATACATTTCTTGTGGGGATCTTCCTTAAAAAGCCTAAGCTTCCCACAAGATTCACAAGGCCTGAAGAGAGAAATAGAAGATGACATCCTTAAAGTAGGTAAAACCAACCAAAGTTGTGAAGTACTGAGCAGAGCTCAGGGAGACTCCCTTCACACGACGTGCAGTAGAAAATCTGGGAGCCTGAGCATGTGAGGAGAACATTCTGGTGGACGTTTTTGCTCCTGTAGCTCAGGGCTATTTTACTTCCTGGTTGGTTATTACCAAGGTTTTTAGGTTTTTATGTACATATAATTGCTTTTTTATGTACCGTGGGACTCCCACTCCGACGACGGAGAATGATTCAGGTATGTGAATCTATGAAAGACACCCCAATACTGGAGAACTGTTGCATGTTTGAATTGTGGGAGAGCAACAACATAATTAAAGGCCCTACTATCACCCACCCATCCCAAGAGACTAAAATGAAATTGTACACCACTGCCACAAGCGATTCTAAAATAATTATTTACCTACTGAAATGGCCAAATGGCCTGGCTTTCATAGGCAAGATAAACATAAATGAAACGTAGAATGATTGAACATAAAAGCAACATTTGCGAAAAAAAAGAGTAATCTACAGTGGCCTAAAATGTTCACACACATGGGCACAATGTTAGTCAGCTGAGGTTTACTGTATTGGAGTCTGTTCATACCAGAAAAGGCATTGACAACAAAAAGAACTTAATCCGGGGGGAAATATATTAGATCAAAAAACTCGACATACTTATACCCAAAGGGTTGAATGACGGGATAGAATTCAGCTGCTATCTGAAAGGACCATCATAATTCTGGACATATGAATTATTGCCTATACCAGTCTTAATTTCACCTGCTTTGCAATTAATGACAAGCTATTTTCTAAACAAGGTTTCCAACACATATGCTTTCTCCATATTTCCACTTGGGCTAGGACTCGTATCAGATTTAAATCTCACTTACTTCACAACTGCAGAGCAAGTTCCTATAATAACACGTGCCACATGAATTGTTGCTCATTCCAGTCTTAATTACATCTACTTTTTCCCCATAACCTCACAGGGCTCATTTTCAACTGTTTAATGAATGCAGATCTTTTCTACATGTTCGCCCTCCGACTTCTTTGATTTTTGACCACATTGAGAACTAAACACGCCGCTTAAACATGGTGTGGATTTTACTAACCACACTAATTTGTGACTGGCAATGTAGTCCTTTCTTTATGTTCTTCACCACCACCGCACTTACTAAAGAGCGCTAACATGACAAACGCAGTAAACACTGTCGGAGATACGCTACAAGCGACACAATATTAGTGGGAGGTAAGACCATTCTCGAGACTTCAAGCTTGCTCTATTACTTGGGTGCTTTTGACTCGGATACTTTTTATTACTAATTAATGCAAAGATGTTATCGCTAGGTTTAAATGGTCACTATTCATTTTATATTCTAGAACATTTTTTGACAATAGCATTTCTTTTTAGCCTCTGGGCTCTTCACTAATATCACGTCCTTTTCGACGGGTATAAATTCTTAGTCAATTTTCGCTCCGACCCTTATTTTTGTATCTGCGGCTAGCAAATTTATTAAACTTCTGGGCCGTCAATAACAGTATATCCCTTTCGGCGGGTTTTTAACTTTTAAGCATGCACGCAGTGACAGATTTAAACTCCCACTATTTTACTTTTGGCATCGGAGGCACGCTTCTCTACAGATTCACATATGCATGAACCTTTACTCTTGCTGTTTTCTTTTGTCAATGGATACATTTAACTGGAATAAACTGAGCATTTATTATATACCCGATCAGGTCAACCAGTTGGCAACTCATTACTTTTTAGATATATGCATGTAACCGGAGTGATGTCACGGTTCTAGGAAAACGCCACTCTTTTGGGTCCCATTTCACCAACTAGAACTTTTGATATGGCGTTAATGATTCACTACAGTTGGACACATTATTTAGTATGATAGAGACAACTGTTGAAAACGTATGATGCACTTCACGCAATGATCTATTCAGCGACTTTTGTACAAGATTTCACACATAGATCACATATCCCCAGCTCTATGGGCCATATGTATCAAGCAAATTTGCATTCGTAAAGGCCTTTGCGAATGCAAATTTGCTAAATGATATGTATAAAACAAAATCTGGTGCAAAACAAGTAATCGTAAAATATGCGATTCCTTATTTTGCAATTGCATTTAAGGAATCGCAAATTTTGCGATTCCTTAAATGCAATGTATGATGCTAAAAAAATTGCTAAATGTCCTTAAGGAATCACAAATTACCACCAACTTCTAGTTGGTGGTAAGTTGCGAATTCCATGAAAAATGCAAATTTTTGCATTTTTCAAAGTGCCATGTGACGCACATACATGCCCTTAGGGCATGTATGTGCACCATATGTGCACCCATGCATAGTTCAGGGGTGCAATAGAGTGTCCTTTGGACACCCCTGCACCCTTGAAATTCTCTCAATTTGCGATTAGCAAATTGCGAATCGCAAATTGAGAATAACTTCCCATTCATTCCTGTGGGCCTCCTGGCCCATAGAAATGAATGGGAAAGTATTCCTTAATTGCCATTTGCAATTTGCTAATCGCAATTAAGGAATTTTAAGAAATCACACAAAAAATGCGATTTTGTACATACATACCTATTTGAGATTCTCAAATAGCAATTTCTTAAAAATCACTATTTGAGAATCGCAAAACCGGATGATGATACATATGGCCCCAAGTATGCAAGTTGTGTTAATTTCTTGAGCTTCCAACAATATCTTTATCCCTTAATATTCTTCTATGAGGACCCTGACTTTGACTTGTTAAAAGCACCCATAGACTTAAGTAACCTTTACCATGTGTTTTGGGTGTCATGTACTCCATTTTTGTTTTCTGTTTGTTGCTTCCTAGGAAAACATAACCTCTGATAAAGGGTACAGTCCAAAATGCACCGGAATAATTGAACTATATGAGCATACTATGAAAACCAAATAGAATGCCTCAATAGCGTATATATATGTATGAAAATCAATTCATTACTATGGGAAATGAAATATCTGATCAATACAGTTGAAGAGTGTTTATTTAGATAAAGGGACTTGGACAAGAAGCGTCAAAAATATAAATTAGGACCTAGAGAAGTGCATGTAGGGGATGCCACTCCTGGGCTGGGAGGGCACTACTGACTCACTTTGGATGATTTCTTACTTGATTTCAGAACTTTTCGTTTAATTAGATTATTCAGGATACAATATATTCAGATCTGTTTGAAACAAAGGTCTTGACATGCTGGGTTCCGCAGGTGGTCAGGTGTGGTCCCATTCCTTTTAATCTGTATATGGGCCAAATTGATTCCATTAGGTGACCTTTCACTTGTCATGTATGCTGATGACCCACAGATCCTTTTCACAGTTAATGGCTATACTATTGCTAAAGCTGAAAATGTGTGTAACTATCTGACAAGACTTCTGGTTTGGATGTCACAAAACAAACTTGAAACGTAAACTGAATGGAAGTAAAACTGAAATTTTGTCTCACTTGTCATATAATTTGTAATTTTCCTTTTTGGCCATCCTTGGGGATCATAAACCTGCACTAGGTCAATGTGTGAGAAATTTAGGCATAAACTAGACGCAACATTTGTTGGAAGACCAGCATTTAATCAGTAAAAAAGACATCCTTTTTTCAACTGAGGATTTAGAAATGGATCATTTACCTATTTACTATACCATAAAGAATAGAGATTATTAAATTCTCTATCGACTACTATGGTAACTCTTTCTTTGCCTCCCTGAGAAATCCCTTAACATGCAACAACTTGTTCAAAATGCAGCAAGTTGATATTGTATCTCAGAAAAATCAATTTCATATCATCTCTGGCTTCCAGTAAGAATAATGTTCAAGTTTCTTTCTGGTGCATAAAGCACTCTGCGATCATCGCACTAAGCCCTGAGATTTTTGTTTTATAGAACAAGGCGTTTTCTGGGATCTGAAAAAGGCATCTATATGCTTCTAAATATCATCTAGTCACAATTGGTAGGGAAAAGTGTGGACATTGAGGCAGCAGGCAAGATGGCGGCCGCTTGAACCGAGTGAGCGTCACTCCCTGTCTGGTTCAGCAGCATCGGATGGGTTTCGGACGGAGAAGGGGAAGTTTTTTGCAGTGAAGGATCAGTAATCCTTGACGTTTTTATTTGGAGTTCAAGGAAGTTATTGAAGAGTTTTTTGTCGGCGTAGGAGGATCTATGCTAGTGGACCGGGAAGTGCAGAGGCTTTGGCTACGGTTTGTGCGGCTTGCAATAACCGCCCTCTGGAGCCCAGCACACCTGTGGACCTGGCGGGTGTGGCTAGCAGAGAGAGCGCAGAGAGTTCACTACGCTGAGCGGTCAGAAAAGCTCGATGCCCCCCGCAAGAACGGGAATGTTCCCGTAGTCAACACCAAAGCTGCAGGAGAATCACCAGCCGTCGGCACGAAGAAAATACCGCCTGCAGTGGAGAAACCAGAGAAAGCAGGACAAGCCGGAGAAACCTGCACTCGGGGCAATGGCGGTGAGTGCCAAAAAAGCGGGGCTGATCAAAGGGAAACCCTTAGAGAAACTTCCACCTAGCGCTAATGATAAAATTATGACAAAGGATTTTGGAAAACCGGGGACTATGGCAGTAGCAGCTGAAGGCACGGGACGGGGGAAGGTAGTAACCGTCCCGGGGTTGTTTTCAGGGAAAGTAACAGCGATTAGAAATCCTACACAAATTCCACTAGCTGCGCAAACTACTCTCGCCGGTATGGCCGCCACTGGCACCGGTACAAATGGGGTGGCCCCGGATCGGCAGAAAGACACTGGCGGGGGCGAAAAAGATTCCGGTCGGTGGAAAAAGCGAAGATAGATTAAGGAGCAAAAAGTGGGACCGCGCTTAGGACACTACCTGAGGCCTCAATGACTATGTGCCATGAATACAGTGGGATTGAGGGGCTTAAGGGGTCTAACAACGCCGGTCCGAAAAATCTCCTTAGAGTCTGCTACTGGAGCAGGGGGGACACCTTTACCTTCTCAACCCCTGCCGGAGAGAAACCTAATACAGGAGCTGGCAGTATACCGGATGTCCAAGATGATGATAGCTTCTTCTCTCTTGCCAAGGAGTCTGATATTGAATCTACTGAGGACTCCATTAATGAAAACCTTACTTCAGGCGAAGAGAGGGGAAGCCCCGCAAATACAGCTGACACACTGAAAAGGGCCACACCCCCGCCATAGTAAATCCAGGTTGACATCCATACAGGGGCCAAGGAACGGTGAGAGCGATGGCTCAGACTAGTAACAATCTTCAGTGGGATTATGCACAAGCCGCTATCAGTCTTGCGGGCTCGGGAGGATCAAGGTCTCATGAAGAAGAGTTGAAGGGGTAAACCAAACTGACCCCCATCCAACACTTTGATCTACGCCATGTTAAAATCCATCCAAAGTGAGGCACGACAGGAACATAAGAGAGCTCAGCTAGCGACGATGAAGATACAAGGGGCTATCCGGAAGAACACCAAGGCATACTCAGAGGTTATAGCCAGGACCGCCGCCCTTGAGGAAAGGATCGTTGAGCTTGAGACTGGGCTACAGAATAACGAAACAAAAACTATGGTTAATGATGAGAAACTTGATGATATAATGTGGAAACTAGAGGATTCCGAAAAGAGGCTCCGCAGGAATACCCTCCGACTCTTAGGGATTGAGGAGAAGGCTGAGGGTCAAGATATCAGAGGATTTGTTCTGAAACTATTCCAAGCTGCTTTTTCCGAGCTCTCTCATTGGTCTTGGGAAACTGAGATACAGAGAGTGCATCGATTTCCTCTCATGCTGAAAAAGAATTCCGATCCTGAAGCAAAGCCGAGGGCTATTTTGATATTCTTCGGCAATTTTTTATTAAGGCAAGCCATTTTAGGTCTCTCAGAGAGACCTATTGGGTTAAACCAGAAAGTTAAACCAGGCGGATTTCCAACAGTTCACGTGAAATCACGTGACCACAAGCACGCGCATTTCCCCACCTCAAAGCCAGCCATCAGCCTCCCTCCCACAGGCTTCCCCAGCGTGCGCAGTGCGGGCTGGCTTCCCTTCTCCTCCCCTAATTGCTCTCACTGTTGCCACACGCATGGGCCTGAACTATGCTGGCATTCTCCACAGGGTGTCTTATACTGCCATCTGGTGGCCATTGTTTTGTAGTAAAAGCTTGTTTATTTTGCAGTCTTGCGGGCTTACCTGAAGGTATTGGAGGCAGACATTTGTTCACCGATGTAGTGACTGTTGTACAATTATTTTACATCCCATTCCATGGAGTCCCGTAGCACGTGGGTACATCCATTTAGATGTCCTTATTTCCACCAAATTATACCCAAATCAACTTTTGGGAGATAAATAGGTCGTGCATTCCCTGTACGTTCTAAGTCTCAGTCAGTGTGCCTTGCACACTTCAATCGCTTTCGCCCATTCTCACTCAGGGTTTCTCCCTCCTCCTCCTCATCCCACACTGACATAGCCTACACATTTCTCTTTTGGTAGGCCTATTGCTTGTCCTGCTGATCACTATCATACCCAGCCCAGTTAGCACCATGTTGTTACTCCGTGGAGGTGGGCTAAGATGGCCTGGGTTAGACCCTTCTTCCCTCGCACGCTGCTGAGCAGGCCCTTGGCTAACACACGGCAGAGTGAAAAGCTCACACGTCAGAGGAGGCCTCCAGCTTCCGTGCTGCCATTTCACCGTCTTTCACAGGCTGTCACTCCATAGTCTGCATTTTCTTGGCAGACTACAGCGTGATCGACTGGAGTTTGAGCGCTACAAAAAAATCTGCTCCCAGTGAACATTGTCGTGCACATGGTTTTATCACTCCATATTTACACAAATAAAATATATCCTTAATCACTGCTTTGACAGTTGCAGAAAGTCGTCATACTTTGTAAAGGTTGGTGCATACACAAGAATACTTTTAATCCATCTTCAGTGTTTACATAAACTAATTTCCCTGCTATTTTTAGCCGTTGATCGTCGTGCTTACAATTGTCAGGCATGTGCTTTTTGACAGGGTTTGCCCCGCCAGGTGCCAGTTTAAAGCTGAGCGCGTCCGCGTGTGCCAGGCCCGGCTAGCAGACTCCTGCCTGCGTCGACAGCCACTGTCGCCTCTCTGACAGATGTCGCGACCGCAGCTTGATTGATTGATTGATGTGACAGTACCTGACATTGTGTTGCAGCGATGAGAGCTCCCGTCCAAGTCGTGACCCCTTTCTTTCCTGTGCTTTAGAACGGAAGCTGCATTATACTTTATACAGCATTGCTGGACCCATGCATGCCATGGCAACGAGTAATGGAGTTAGTTGTACAAGAGAGAATACGCATTGGTGCTTGGTAGTGCAAACAGATGACAGCAGCGTTTGTTAAGTCAATGTATGTTCTTCTAAGGTTATTTACAACAAGGGATGGTGAGGGACAGAGTCTCTGAATTAAGCAGAAAGCTCTCACCCAGTCAAGAGATCCGGGCTAGATCCAACACCGTTTTTTAGCTCACTGCACCATCCCAGTTTCAGAACCTGGCTGTATGCAAATTAGTCTGATCCTGTCCCAGTGCATGATGGGAACAGGCAAACCAAACTACAAAAGCCAATTCTTACACTGGGAAGGAAACAAGCTCCCGGGGACCGGTTTCTGGCATTACAGCCGTCTTCGGCCCGGTTTGCTTGAATCCTGATGGTGCAATGAGCAAGGGACTCATGTCTGAGTATACCCTTCCACGCTTAGGGTGGACAAAAATATTTACAACAAGGGGTGGTGAGGGACAGAGTCTCTGAATTAAGCAGAAAGCTCTCACCCAGTCAAGAGATCCGGGCTAGATCCAACACCGTTTTTTAGCTCACTGCACCATCCCAGTTTCAGAACCTGGCTGTATGCAAATTAGTCTGTTCCTGTCCCAGTGCATGATGGGAACAGGGCAAACCAAACTACAAAAGCCAATTCTTACACTGGGAAGGAAACAAGCTCCAGGGGACCGGTTTCTGGCATTACAGCCGTCTTCGGCCCGGTTTGCTTGAATCCTGATGGTGCAATGAGCAAGGGACTCATGTCTGAGTATACCCTTCCACGCTTAGGGTGGACAAAAATATTTACAACAAGGGGTGGTGAGGGACAGAGTCTCTGAATTAAGCAGAAAGCTGTCACCCAGTCAAGAGATCCGGGCTAGATCCAACACCGTTTTTTAGCTCACTGCACCATCCCAGTTTCAGAACCTGGCTGTATGCAAATTAGTCTGTTCCTGTCCCAGTGCATGATCGGAACAGGGCAGACCAAACTACCAAGCCAAGCCAATTGGTGCAATTGGATCTTTGGACTGGGTAAGAGTGGTCTGCTTAATTCAGACACTCTGTTCATCACCACCCCCTTTTCTGAATCTTCTAAGGTTATGGCATTTTTTTCTGCATGAGCTTATGTAATAACACTATATTTTTCCTTTTGAGATTTCTGATTTAAATGTGTCTGTCTTTACACCTCATTGCGTTGTAGTTTATGCCGATCATTCAGCTGTGCTGTTTTGTGACACCCTACATTGCAGCCCAATCGTATAAATTGTAAACGAGGCCTTTTTAGGTCTCGACCTGCCAATGCGCTTAACACTTCGAAGAAATGCCTCCCACTCCCCCGCCCCCCACCCCAGCCACGCCACAAACCACCATGCTTCGCGGCCGCTTTGATGTTCTCGGTGAGCCGAGCGCCCACTGAGAACATCAAAGCTGCAGCTAAATACTCACCATTTGTCACCCCCTCGCTTCCTACTAGCATTTCCCCCCTACCTTCTCGCCAAGTCCTTGTTCGATTTTACTTTGCTTCCTTGTAGTGATCTGCCTGCGTGTGATTTTATGGTCAGCATGCTAACTTGTCGAAATGTGTTTTGGTGCATTTTATCTTGCACTGTAGGTCGGACTCTCATATTTATCCTCATGTGTTTTAATTCTCACACAGCACTCTTAACTGTTATTATTCAAGGATGTCTTTAGTTCGCTACTTGTTTTGCTCCTGAAGCTGCATCTCTCAGAAACTGTTATTTAAATCGGAAGACAGGTTTCATTTGCCTCCCACCGCAACCGTCATTTCTAGGTTACTGGAGAATAACTCAAAAAGGTGAATTCACTTTTCTTGACTTCAAGCATCCGTTTCCTAGAAACAGAATGTAGTACATGTGAGGATCAGGTGTGCAGAGATGTGGCCCTAAAATACCCATACATTAGTGCGTTTATAGGACAGATTCCCGCGGATTTATATCGTGTGCGCCTTCCTGGGACAGTCCTCAACACATGCAAAGGCCTTCCACCAGCCTCTCTTTACCTAGGCACCTCCACAAATTTAAGTTGCCCTTGGGAGAGAAGAATTGTTTCCAAAAGTAATTAATTGGTGCGCAATTGCTTTTAATGGGTGTCCCATGTCCACACAGAGGCCTTTTCACTGATTCTTTTTCACCATGCTTCTGTATCTTGTAGGTTTTTTCTAACATGGAATGCCGTGTACGTATATACTAAAGGCCACAACCCCTTCGAGCACTGTTATCTTAACTTTCGTGTTTCTCTCTGTCTTATGATGTCTGCCCGGCCACCATTTACTTCGGACCCTCACACACCCTCACCCTTCCTCACCCTCACACCCCCTCTCACCCCATCACCGTCACCCACCCTCACTCACTTTTTCACACCCCATCACCCTCCCTCACACACCCCCTCACCCTCACACACCCCATCACCCTCCCTCACACACCCTCTAACCCTCACACACCCCATCACCCTCCCTCACACACCCTCCCTCTCACACACCCTCACCCTCACACTCACACACCCTCACCAGCTTAGCATAACAAAACACAGCATAGCATAACAAACAAAAGCATAGGATAGCAAAACATAGCATAACAAAAGAAAGCATAGGATAGCATAACAAAACATAGCATAACATAACAAAGCATAACAAAACACAACATAGCATATCATAACAAAACAAAGCATATCATAACAAAACACAACAAAACATAGCAAAACAAAACATAATAGCATAGCAAAGCATAGCATACCAAACATAACAAAAAATAGCATAGCATACCAAAACAAAGCATAGCATAATAAAACACAGCATAGCATAGCATAACAAAACATAGGATAGCATAACAAAACACAGCATAGCATAGCATAACAAATCAAAGCATAGGATAGCAAAACATAGCATAGCATAACAAAACAAAACATAGGAAAGGAAAACAAAACATAGCATAGCATACAGCATCACTCAGCACCACCACAGCATCACTCAGGGGCACCACAACATCACTATGCGCTACCACAGCATCACTGAACGCCACAGCATCACTCGTTCGCCATCACATCACTCAGCGCCACCACAGCATCAATCTGTGAAACCATTCAACCACAACTAGTTCAAATATGTTCTCTCAATGTTTCAAGCTTTATTACAAATGTAACAAAAAAGATGTTAATATTTCACTTCTGTTCTTGGATTTTCCTCACAATAAAATACACTGAGCATAATCTTCACAAAAGTTATTTACAAAAGTTTAAGCTATTGCCATTATAAATTACAATAACTTTTAATTAAGTTTTAATTATTAAAAAAATTAAAAGCCATTGTTATTTGTAATATCACTGCATGTAGGTCACGTAAATACAACACATATTGCTTTACAAATGCTATAGGTGTCACATTTGCGAAAGTTATAACTATTGGCATTGTAAATGACAAAGCTATTAATTTCGCTATTTTCAAAAAGAAAACAAATAAAAAATGTGTAATTTACAATACCAATAGCTCAAACTTTCCTAATGCGAGACATATTGCATTGCAAATGCTTGTTGAAAAAGCCCGTCCGGATGCAAAAAGATCTCTATAGGGTCATACATTTTTTGTGCGCCCGGACTTTTGCCACGCAACAGTGGAACAGAGGTGGCAACTCCATCTACTGATTACTCAGTTTCAAAAGAAGGGATGCGAGGTTTTCTTAATGAATCCTGCACGTTTAAAGGTTATGTTTCGGGGCAAGATATAGGTATTTTCTTCAGCAATACAGGCCGAAGAGTACCTGAAAGAACTTCCTGATGGCTAATGGCCTATGGATTCTTAGTGCAAATCTAGATTTAACTATTGCTTGGGATCTGATTTTCTAAAATACTTATGATGTCATATATTTGTTCTGTTTTTTTTCTGATTCTTCTGGGACTTTTTGTTTGTGCTTTCTTTCTCGTTCCTTCGTAAGGGGGTTATATAGACAGGGTGTGACCAGGGGACACTCGCGAAGTGGGAGGCATCACATGGGTCTACGGACCTGTTTCGCCTGTTTTTGGGGTTGGGGAGGGGGAGGGGTCAGGGTGGGGGATGCGCTACGGGGGGTGGGAAGGTTTGGATCGGGGTCTGTTTTTTTAAATAAGCTAAATGAATCAGGACTGATACAAAGGGCCGGCTGTGTTTTTTTTCTTAGGAACATTTCTCTAGAGATATGGCTAATATCCGAATAGCCTCCATAAATATCTGCGGGCTTAATGACCCGGTTAAACGGCGCCGGATAAGAGAGGATCTGTGATTCTTGCGGGCAGATATCATCTGCCTTTAAGAAACGCACATCGGAGCTAGTCGGCATAAACTTTGGGATTTTGAGGGTTTTCAGTTGGTATCATGGACTAAATTGGAGGCTAAGAACAAAGGATTTGCTATTTTAGCACGACGGGGGAAGGTTAATATAATTTGCTCTTCCGTTGATAGTTTTGGCCGCTGGATCATTGTGCACGGCAAATTTCAGAATAATAATATTACATTATGTTCAATATATGGCCCAGTACTTGATGACACAGAATTATATAAGTGGTGTAACCTGGAGCTGGTAGGTTGGCCGGCACCGTTTGTAGTCTGTGGTGATTTTAATATAAATATGGATTGTGAACTTATGAATCAACCAGGGATGGCATATGTAGGGAGAAAGCCAAAATTCTATAAGGCCTTACAACATATGATAGATCTTCATGGTGGTTTGATTGATGCTTGGGCTTTTTTTTAACCGGAATGACCCTGGATTCACTTTTTTTTCTGCACCTCACAAAATCTGTTCTAGGCTTGACTATTTTTTTTATTTCACCAGCTCTCGCTCAAGGCTCTAGTATCATTAGATTCCCAAGAGTAATGTAGGATCATAATCCGCTTTTGCTTGAGGTTAATATACAACCTTGTGGTACTAAACCAGACGTTTGGACGTTTAATCGTGGTCTGCTCAGGGACAGCAAGTATATTGAATCTATGACCCCATGGATCATAAGATTTCTAGATGAAAATATAGACAGTACCGGTATTCAAAATGTCTGGGATACACTTAAAGCCGGGATAAGGGGTGAAACAACTCGATATGGTTGGGAAAGTCAGAAGAAAAAAAAGACCAAACTACAGAGATTGTATAAAGATTTTGAAGAGACTGAGATGAAGCTGGCCCAGGTAATGCTGCGGGCGGGGATAGTGATGCAGCCCAAACACAGACCATTATAGCGAAGTCAGCTATAACAGAACTGTTTCAGGCTAAAGCGGCAAGTAAATTTGTAGCATGGAGATCTAAAATGTTTGAAAACAGCGAAAGAGCGGGACATATGCTAGCCGCAAGAATTAAAGAAAGAGAGTCTGCCACATGTATTAAAAGTATCTTGGACCCGGATGTTGGGTTAGTGACTGAGGAGGGTGCCATAGCTCTAGCTTTCCAAAAATGTTATCAAAAATTATACAACGAGGATATTAGCGATAATGAGGCACTGCAGGCCGAAATTCAGGAATATCTTAAGGAAATCAAGGTTGATGCACTATCCCCGGAAGAGCTTGGTATATTAGATGGAGAAATTAGAATTGACGAGCTTTGGCAAGCTATAGACTCTCTCCCTGCTGGCAAAGCTGTTGGTCCAGACTATCTACCGGGGGAATTTTATAAGGCTTTCCGATCTCAGCTCACACCCGTCATGTTGGAGATGTTTCGTAGAGTTCAAAATGGGGATGTGCCTCCTGAATCTTGGCGAAGAGCTAGAATTGTTACATTTCTAAAGAAAGGCAAGAGTCCATCAGATACGGGGTCTTATCGCCCAATCACGCTTATTAATAGTGACATAAAAATATATGCTAAGATTCTTGCAAATCGGCTATCTGAGGTGATCAAGAAGCTTGTGTCCTCTCAACTACATGGCTTTGTGCCTGGTCGTGAAACGATCGATCATATACGCCGCACAATCGCGTTATTTGACTTTACCAAGGTTTCAGGAGACCCTATGGCTTTAATTCTGCTGGATGCGGAGAAAGCCTTTGATAGGGTCTCCTGGCCTTTTTATGGGCTGTATTGAGGCATCATGGTCTTGGGGAGAGATTCATCTGTGTTATTCAGAGCATGTATAAACAACCTATGGCCCAAATTTCGGTTATGGGAATTCAGACAGGCACAATTTATATTTTAAGACGTACACATCAGGGGTGCCCCTGCTCCCCTTTATTATTTGCAATTTATATCGATCCTTTAATTAAAAAATGTTTATACTAATGTTTTGATTCAGCCGGTTAGATCCAAAGGTGGAGACACTAAAATTCTTGTCTATGCGGATGACCTTGCTATCTTGACAGATTCCCCGCAGGCCGCATTGCCAGAAATTCAGATTATGACATCACAGTTTGGTAGGATGTCAAGGTATCATTTAAATGACACCAAAACTCAAATATGCAATGATAAAATTATGCAGGTGGATTCACGGGTTATTGACAAGGCACAATATGTAGGGATAGAGATAAGCTCTAAACCCGAGGAGATTGTGGAGATCAATTTAAACCCTCTGTTAGGTAAAATCGAAACCGATGCGCGTCAGATTAACAATTTGCAGTTAACATTGATGGATAGATGCAATGTTGTAAAAATGATTTTTTTACCAATGATTCTGCATTTTTTTTAAGAGCTATTCCTGTATTGTTTGATCAAATTTGGTTTCAGAAATTGGAACGAACAATCTCTTGGTTCGTATGGACCAGTAAACGTCCTAGGCGAGCTATGAAATATATGACGCTACCCAGAGAGAGGGGGGCTGGGCCTGACCAAATTTCCAGATTTATTACTGGGCAATAGCGTTTAGACATATTGCTGAATTACTAGATGTTGAGGATTTAGATGGCACTGATACATCAATTTATCGTTTAATTTATGGGGAAGAGGCTAGGGGGCTTTTATTTAGACATATTGATTTCGCTTATTTCAAACGAGTGAGGTTTAAGGTTTTGTTGGCAGCCTTCAAAGTCTAGACGCCTGTTCGAAAATTATACAATATCGGGAGAATACATTTATATACCCCTGTTACAGAAAACACTCTCCTTCCGGAAATTTTTGGATATGGATATTTTAGAGAATGGACAACACAAGGAGTTAATGCAATAGGAGATATTGTCTCGGAAACAGGGGTAGTGACCTTTGAATGTATTAGACAGAAATTTGGTATTAGTAATCAGCATTTTTAAAAAATTTTACAGAGCCGGGATTTTTTTCCAGGAAAACTGTTGGCTGGACCCATATTCCGCTAGTTGAAGCAATTAAGGGAGGCCAAACAACTATTTCTATGATTTATAAATTGGTTAATGAAAGTAGGAGTGAGGATTTAGCTAAGCATTTTAGCAAATGGCAGATTGGATTACATGCTGGAAAGGATGCATGCGAAGAATCATTAGGCCTTAGTCGAACTGCTACTATATCCGCAAACCTCCAGGTTCAATGTTTTAAGAGATGGCTTAATTTGTATATAACTCCACATCGTATACAACAATGGGGCGGGGTGGTGGGAGTTAATTGCCCCAGATGTGGGGAGTTTGCGGTAGATAGTATCCACATGTTCTCATCCTGCCCTTGTCCGATTCCATTGCTTAATAAAATTGAACAACGGTTAGAACAAGAGTTTGGATATATGATACTATTATCACCACAGGCTATAATGTTGGGGGTAGTGGATCTGAATATGACTGAACCATAGCAGAAGCACAAGTTACTACTTGTGTAACAATATATCTGTAAGAGACATTAGTTAGTGATAGATTCCTTACCTTAGAATATGCCCAGGCGTCAGACTGGATCCGGAAAATTTAGCGTAGCAATACCCATGCGAGCCGGCAGGCGTCGTCCACGGCTCCACGTCCGTCGTCGTTAGCGCTGGAATGACGTCAGTTCTGATACAGAGCTTTCCCGCGCCAGATACGCAGAGCCATGATAGAACCAACACTGGTGCCATTAAACAAGGGCCCTGAAAGGAGATGACCTTAACCCTAGATATTGGTTCGCAGACGGGGAGGATGGGTGGGTCGGTAAGGAATCTATCACTAACTAATGTCTCTTACAGATATATCGTTACACAAGTAGTAACTTGTGCATCTGAAAGAGACACATTAGTGATAGATTCCTTACCTTAGAATAGATACCCCAGCAATACCAACCCCGGTGGTGGGTCTGCGAACCAATAATCACACCAGAAAGTCCTGGAGGACAGAACGGCCAAAGAAGCCATCCCTCCGGACTTGGCTGTCCAGGCAATAAAGTCTTGCAAACGTGTGCAGCAAGGCCCACGTAGCTGCCTGGCAAATCTCCTGCAAGGGCACTCTTCGGCCCAGGGCAGTGGTAGTCGCCGTGGCCCGGGTAGAATGAGCCCGTAGTCCCACAGGGGGTTCCTTCTTTGCCAAGGAGTAACACGCCTGGATACACAAGATGATCCACTGCGAGATGGTCCGCTTGTGCACCGCCTTTCCCTTCTTAGCGCCCACGTAACCAACAAATAGTTGGCCATCCACCCGGAATTGGTGTGTGCGATCCAGACAGTAAGAGAGCGCACAGTTTGGGTCCAGACGGTGGAGCCTCTCTTCCTCTTTCGAGGGACGCCGAGGCAGAAAGAAGGTGGGCAAGGTAATGGACTGACCGATGTGGAAGGCTGTGACAACCTTAGGCAGGAACGAAGGTCTTGTCCGCAACACAACCTTGTCCGGATAAACAGAGAGGAAAGGAGGTGTAGAAGAAAGAGCCTGGAGCTCACTCACTCTCCTGGCAGAGTTGATGGCAACCAGGAAAGTAGTCTTCAAGGTAAGAAGACTGAGAAGACAGTTATGGAGCAGCTCAAAGCGAGCACACATTAGGTAGGTAAGTACAAGATTCAAGTCCCACTGGGGCATCACGAAAGGAACAGGAGGGAACATATGAGTGAGGCCCTTTAAGAATCTGTTTACAATGGGGGACTTGAACAAGGAAGGCTGATCAGGTAGCCTTAAGAAAGCTGAAAGGACAGAAAGGTAGCCCTTGAGAGTGCCCAGAGCAGAGCCCTGCTGGGCAAGAAAAAGAAGGAAGAGGAGAACTTCAGAAAGGGGTGTAGAGAGTGAATCCACAGCCTTTGCTGTGCACCATGCAACAAATCTTTTCCACCTGCAGGCTTATACCGACTTTGTGGAGGGACCCCTGGCTGCCAGAATGACATTACAGACTTCGGGAGGCAAGTCAAATGGCCTCAACTGTCGCCGCTCAATCTCCAAGCTTGTAGGTGGAGACTGGACAGGTTCGGGTGGAGGACCGTCCCCATCTGCTGCGACAGAAGGTCCTCCCGAAGACGCAGACGAATCGGGGGATCCACTGACATGCTGAGTAGCTCGGGATACCAGTATCTTCGTGCCCAGTTCGGAGCCACAAGGATAACCTGGGCCCGGTCGCGCCTGTTCTTCTTCAGCACTCTGGGCAGAAGTGGTATAGGCGGAAAGGCGTACAATAGACCGCAACTCCACTCGCGACGAAAAGCGCCCCCGAGCGAGTGCCGCCTTGGAAACTCCAACGCGCAGAACTGATGACATTGTGCGTTCTCTTCTGTGGCGAATAGATCTAACCAAGGCTCTCCCCACTGCTGAAAGAGGCCTTGCGCCACGTCCGAGTTCAGACGCCATTCGTGATCCATCATGCACCGACGGCCGAGTTCGTCCGCCCTGGTGTTCAGGGAACCTGCCAGGTGTTGAACCACCAGGGTCACGCCCTGATGTTCCAGCCATTGCCAGAGGCGTAGAGCCTCCTGACATGGCGTCCACAACCCCACCCCTCCCTGTTTGTTGCAGTACCACATGGCGGTGGTGTTGTCCGTGAACACCTGCACTACACTCCCCCGGACAGAGGGGAGGAATGCCTTCAGTGCAAGTCGGATCGCCCGCAGCTCCAGAAGGTTGATGTGGAGCTGGGACTCCGCCGAAGACCAGAGACCCCTGATCTCCGCCTCTCCCATGTGGCCTCCCCAAACCAGGAGGGATGCGTCCGTCACAACCACGTGCTCCGGGTGGGGTAGGGAGAGGGATCTGCCACTGACCCAATCGCGGTCCGTGAGCCACCACTGTAGCTGTTTTGCAGTGCCCTCCGAGATCAAGACATGGTCGGACAAGTTGCCCTGGTGCTGGGCCCACTGAAACTTCAGGTCCCACTGCAGAGCCCGCATCCGCCACCGGGCGTGATGCACCAGAAGGATGCAGGAGGCCATCAGCCCCATAAGCCGCAGCGTCAACCTGACCAAGACCCGGGATAAAGGCTGAAAGATCGGAATCAGAGCCTGAATATCCCGAACCCGCTGTTCGGGTGGATAAACCCGAAACTGCGCTGAGTCCAGAACCGCTCCGATTAAGAGGAGCTTCTGAGAGGGACACAGGTGTGACTTCAGCACGTTGATGGAGAACCCCAGCAGATGCAGGAGATCGGCCGTAGTCTGGAGGTGGTTGACGACTGTCTGGGGCGAGCCCGCCTTCAACAACCAGTCGTCGAGGTAGGGAAAGACTGAAACCCCTAACCTGCGCAGATGGGCTGCGACCACCGCCATCACTTTGGTGAACACCCGTGGGGCGCTGGTAAGGCCGAAGGGGAGCACGGTAAACTGAAAGTGCTCGTGGCCTACCGTGAACCTGAAGTAACGCCGGTGGGCCGGCAGGACGGGGATGTGAAAATAGGCATCCTGCAAGTCCAACGCTACCATCCAGACTCCTGAATCTAGGGCAGCTAAGACCTGAGCCAGAGTCAGCATCTTGAACTTCTCCTTAAGGAGGAAGCCGTTGACGTTCTGTAGATCCAAGATAGGGCGTAGGTCCCCTTTGCCCTTCTTGGGTACCAGAAAGTAGTGGGAGTAACAACCACACCCTACTTCTGGCCCAGGAAAACGCTCGATGGCCGCCTTGGCCAAGAGGGCCGTGACTTCCTCTTGCAGAAGTTGCAAGTGATCCCCCGACACGCGGTGGAATTGCGGTGGCATGACTGGAGGGGTCGCCTCGAAGAGGAGGGAGTAGCCCCTTCGGACGATTTGCAGCACCCACCTGTCCGACGTGACGGTGCGCCAGTGGAAGAGGTGATGGCGAACCCTGCCACCCACTGGCGTCATATGGGCCTGAAAGCACGGACTAGGAGGGTTTTGAGGCAGGTGCTGCGGGGAAAGGTGAGGACTGGCCGCATCGTTTTCCCCGACCACCTCCACTGCGGTTTCCACAGCCGCCACTGCGCTGTTGGACATTCTGCGGCACGTGGCTAGCAGCACGTGTGGGGGCGCCCCTTCCTTGGCCACGAAAGGAGCGAAAGGCACCCGTTTGCTGGCGAGGGGCAGAGAGGCCCAAGGACTTGGCCGTAGCCCTGGAGTCCTTAAATCGCTCAAGCGCAGGGTCTGCCTTGTCGCCAAAGAGGCGACAGCCATCAAACGGCATGTCCAGCAGAGTGGCCTGGACATTGGCCGAAATGTTGGCGGACCTCAACCAGGCGTGGCGTGGAACCGCCATTGTCGTTGCCATCGCCCTGCCCAGTGAGTCCGTGGTATCCAGACCACACCGGATGGAATACCGTGCTGCATCTCGACCCGCCGCAAGGGTTTTGGTTGAGTTTTGCCCGGACCTCCTCCGGACATTGTGGCAGCACGACCGCGACCGCGTCCCACAGGGTGTGGGTATAGCGGCCCAAGAGGCATGCGGTATTAACTGACCGCAGTCCCAAACTGAGGGATAAGAACACCTTCTTCCCGAACTGATCATACCTCTTGGATTCCCGATCGGGCGGGGCTGTCGGGAATGCGGTCTGGGAAGTGGAGGCCTGGATGACCAGGCTCTCGGGGGTGGGGTGGGTTTACAAAAAGCAAGGGTCGCCCGGGGCCGGGCGGTAGCGTCTGGCCATGTTCCTATCCACAGGCGGACCTGAGGCGGGCTTGGACCAAGTGCCCACAAGAACGTCACACAAGGCCTCATTAAACGGCAGCAGAAGCTCACTGGAGCTTGCCTGCGGTTTAAGGACCTCTGTGAGGAGGTTAGTCCTCACGGCCGCAACAGGGAGCTCAAGGTTTAAGGCCTTGGCTGCCCATTTCAACACTACACTATAAGCAGCCCCTTCCTCCGTAGCCACCGTGGGAGGGGAGACAAATCCAGTGTCTGGCAAAGTGTCAATGCCACTGGCCTCCTCAAGCTCATATGTCCAGTCCTGTGGTGACTGGCACTCCCGTGCCAGAGGGTCCTCAGACCCCTCCGAATCCCCCTTGTCACCCATCTCCTGTAGTACAGGCTCAACAGATGGGACCTGCTCATGGAAATAGAAATCTCCAAATGCCGCCGGATGCGGCACTCCGGCACCAGAACCGGACCGAGGGTAGGATCGGGGACGGCACCCATAGCAGGCGCCGGAACGACACCCGTAGGGCCGGCGTCGGCGAGGTCGTGAGGTCGACCAGCGACGACCCGGATCCGGAAGCAGATCCAGACAGGGCCGGGACCGAATTCGCCGGCGGCGCCGGGGCCGAAGCACCCGACGGTGTCGCAGCCGAAGCACCCGACCCGCTAGGCCCTCCAGCCGGGGCAGTTGGGCCCGGAGGTGCCACAGAACCCGGCTTAGGAGGGAGGAACCTCAAGGCCATGAGGTACCGCACGATCTCCTCAGGCGTCGCGTCTTGCCCAGGGACCCGAAGGTGTGGGGCAGGCGGCGACGACTGCGACTCCGTTGGAGCTGCGTGGGTGGTGTCACCCGAAACCCCGGCCGCATCGTGCGAGCGTCGGGGTGGGTCGGAGGAACGATGAAGTCTCTCTGACCTCTTATGCCTCTTACCTGAGGACTTGGATCCTGACGACCGATGACCACTCCCGGAGCTGCGAGGGCTCCGACCCCGCGACCTGTCCCTCGACCTCCCGTGGGACCGGGACCGGGTGTGGCCGACTGCCGGAGCTCCAGTCGCTTGCGCGACCGCTCTCGCCTAGCCTAAGTCGTCAGGGCCCGGCAGTCAGGACAGGCGCGGTCGTCGTGGTCGAGGCCTAAACACTTGAGGCACCGGCGATGGGGGTGGGGGGGGGAGTATTGGGGGGGGGATGGGGGGATAGTCGGTAACCGACATCAGTCGGTCGCACCTGGAACAGGGTTTGAACCCGGGCAACCCTACCGGCACCGTTGGGAGTCGAAGCCTCGAGTAGAGAGATGATCAAAAAGATCAAAAAGTTTAGTCAAAAAAGACTACGGGGTAGATCTTCTCCGGATCTGCGCTAGCTGGCGCGGAAAAAGGAAGAACTGAGGTCAGCGCGCATGGGCGGTGTCTAAGTACTCCGACGACGTCACTCCGGCGCTAACGACACCGACGCCGGACGCGGACGACGCCTGCAGGCGCGCAGGGGTATTGCTACGCAAAATTTTCCGGATCAAGTCCGACGCCTGGGGATATTCTAAGGTAAGGAATCTATCACTAACGTGTCTCTTTCAGATGTTATTTTTTGTAGCTATGGCCACATTGAGATTGTGTATAGCAACGGTTTGGTTACATCCTGCTCCCCCGAAAGTACATGAATGGTTCAGTAAATTTATAAAATGTCTAAGTGGGAGTTACTGGTCTTTAAAAGGAGAGGTCTGAGGGCTCGGAGAGAGGGGGAACTGATATGGGAGCCTTTAACTAATTGGCCGAATCTAGCAAATTAGGGCTGTGGGAAGCCTGATGAAACCCCTGATGAAATGGATGTTCGCTTTTGACTCAGTTCCTGGTCATTCTTAATTTTGTTTTCTAAAATTTGTTTTCCTTTTCGTTTTCGTTTTCTGTGATTTCTGATCCTCCTGTAGCGATCCTTTCTGGGGAGGGAATGGGTGGGAGGTGGTAGAAAACACTAAATTTGAGTGATGACAGATATTATGTATTGCGTTATTTTTGTTTTTATGCTTGATTCTGTTATTATGTCATGTCTCTAATAATTTTTTTTTTTAAGTCACAATTGGTAGCAGAGACTTTTCAGTGGCAATTGCAAACTTGTGGCATTGAATACTGTTTTATCTGCATGCAAAACAAATGTTATTGAATTTTACAAAATATCTAAAGACCTGGCTCTTTCCAACCTCAGAGTGGTCTATGATTTGACATAACTGGGAATCTTAGGACACCTTGGAATAGATTCGAGTGTCAAGGTACCTACCGGTGAATGTTGAGTTTTAAGAATGGTAAAAAATAAAATAAATAAATTGAGTAAATATGGATACTTGCACCTAAAGTATATTTCCGAATAACTGATAGAAAGTTGACAATTGAGCTCCTATTTTCTTTTAAGTCACTCTTTAAATCACATGATTACAAGCATCAGCCAACATATTTCAGTATATGTGGCGTGACGGTGTAGGGCTTTCTCACAGCCGAAAATACATTAAATTGAACTTTAACAAGAGAAGAAAAACAGGTCTGGTGGCAATAGTGGTAGGTCAATGGGATCATGCTGTGAACATTTGAAACGTGAGCACTTGTGGAACAACTCATGAACAGAGCAAAAAATAAATTGAGCAAAATTACAAAAAGAAACTTAATATTGTATTTCATTCTGCACTATCGTAGGGTCCATTAATGCTAAATATAATAATGTACATTCCGTCTTAAATTCTAACTCAATCAATTGCTACAATGGAAGGGGGTTACACATGGCATTCCAGTTAAAAGATATCTGAAAAGCTACCACTTCGTCATCCATGAACACGTTCCCTATTACTGTGGAATATTCATGAAGGAAGAAAAGAAATGCAAGTCAGACACACCGCAATTGTAACATTGCTATAGGAAACCAGCTCCTTCTTTCTAGCCTATGCAGAACAGAGATCTGCAGCAGATGGTGCAAACCGAAAACGTTTCTTACGTGCAACTTGTTGTGCGGTAGATTTACATGGGCCTTACCTGCTTCCCCAAATGCAAGCTTACAGCAACACATGGGGTAACTTCCATAACGATTACGTACTTTATCGCCCCAAACAACTTTTTCAGTTCACAGATATAATGCTTCGAATCTCCATGCTCACAACTACTCAAAGGGAAAAAAACTGATTCTGAGGTGGAGTCTCTGCTCTTGTGCGTTGTAGTTTCGGAGGAAATACAACAAGTTATCTCGAAACTCAAAACTCCACCGTCGGCAAAAACAATTTGGAATATTCGGGCCGAACACTAGATAGCAGGATTGAGTACAAAATGTGAGCAGCACGTGCAACAAATAGATTGATGCATTTCTGTTGTTCATCCAGAAGAAACCTTTTTGTATTAAACAAGGAAAGCAAGTATTCAAAGTGTAAATAGGTGTAGCAAAGTGTGCAATGAGATTCATGTCCCATTTGTGTTCTGAAATCCTTTGATTCGCGTCCTAATTTAATTGTATTTCAATATAATTCAAGCCAAATGCATAATTTAAGGTCTCAAAGAACAAAATGCAAGTTGGATGATGTAATGTGATTAAGGCTGAGTGACTTAATGATCATTTCAGATTATGCTGCAAACGTCAACAGAAAAAGAGTGAAGTTTCAATGATGTGGTTACGTTGAAGTAATAATTATTCTCCAAAGTCCCTGAAAAGATGTGAAACTATTTGATTCAATAGGTGTCTGACGGTATGGGTGAGTTTGGATCGGGCAGGTTGAGGCCAAGGTTTCAAAGCTTTTCCAGAGGGCCATAGAGTTTAGCTCAGAGAGGTCTTCAAAGTGAAAGTTATGGTCTCTGAGGAGGATGAAGGTGTTCGCATTGATGATGAGGAGAGCAACTCGGTCTGTGATGTCGTTGACTAAGTTGGTCCAGGGTCATAGTGGTCTGTATACGAGGGTTCCACCAAGGGAGATGTCAGCTGTGATGTGCATCATGAATGTAAGGTGCTCCATGCAGCTGGTGGGGGCGTCCAGGTATGTGGTGTAGATGATGGTATCTTTGAAAATAATGATGACTCCACTTTTGGGCTTGTGCCGATGGCAGCTATGTCCAGTTCATATGTTAGGTATAGCCATATGTCCTTGAGTAAGAGCAGGTCTGTAGCGTGGTCGTGGAGTTGAAGAGCACGGGTCTAAGCGTGGCGTTTTGCGTGGATGGTATTTGGTCTGTGTGAGCGTGAGCGGGTAGCTTTTTTGTGGGAGCGTAAGCGAGTTGCAGGTGAGTTCTGTTGGTGCGACAGTGATGGGTGTAGGATGTGGAAGAGTGCATAAGAACTTGCAGGAGACGCAAGTGAACTCTCCTACCACGCCGTGTTGCAGCAGTGTGCAAGCTTCCTGTGCAGAAGGATGATGACAAATCCAGTGTTGTCACTTCCTATGTAGATAAGTGATGGGAAATTACGTCTGCTTGCTTGGCTTCTTTTAAAGACGGTGTAGGCAGGAATCCAAAGATGCCACTTCCTGTGCAAACAGATGATGGGAAAGCCAAACATCCGAAGATAAAAATAACTCATATAATAATGTTATAAGACAATAGATTAGATCACAGATATTTTTTAGAAATTTTAGGAAATATTTATGTTAATTTGCATAATGTAAAGGTATATCCCAGACTCAGAATTGATCAGACAAAGAAAGGAGCTAGATAATAATAATAATAATACTGTCACTTGTAGAGCGCGAACAGCTACCTCCTAAGAGGTGTCCCGGCGCTGCAGGAACTGGAGGCGTGCAAGGCAGCCTGCGTTCAAACAGAGAGTCCAAGGGGATAGTCCTGATTGAAAAGCCAGGTTTTGACTGCTTTCCTAAAAATGGTTCCAGAGGTGATTTGTCGCAAAGCATTTGGCAAGGCGTTCCAGAGCATGGCAACCCTGAGAGAAAAAGTTCTGCCCCCTAGCTGAGCTTTCCTGACTCGTGGGGTACATAGCAGATTCTGGGTGCCAGATCCGAGTACGCAAGACTGCTTATATGCGCCAAGCCACTGCTTCAGATAGTAGAGGCAGGTTCCGTGGAATGCCCGAAAGGCTAGGGTAAGGGCCTTAAATTGTATTCTACTGGAGACCGGCAGCCAATGCAGTTCCCCGAGATGCGGAGAGATGTGCTGATTGAAAGGGACGTGCTTAATCAATCTCACAGCCGCATTCTGAACCATCTGTAATTTCTTTATCTGGTACGCTGGGAGGCCTAAATACAGGCCATTCGCGTAATGCAGGCGAGAGGTTACTGTGGCATGGACGACAGACTGGCGACAGTTCTCTGGCATGAGGTGTAGAATTTTGTGCAGGTTTCTCAAACTGCCAAAACATGCACCTGTCATCTGTTGAATTTGAGCCGCGAAAGATAGGTCCGCCAGCCATTTTACATACAGGTTTTTTGCGCAGTCTGCGGGGGTAGGAGGGCAGCCCATTTCCTCCGGCCACCAAAGGTCTGCGGAGGGGGTTGGCTTTTACCGAAGAACAGCACCTCCGTTTTGTCAGCATTCAGCTTGAGTTTGCTGTTGTTCATCCATTGTGCTATATCTTTTAGGCAGCTCTTAAAATTCTCAAAAGAGGCACTCGACAAATCTTTGAAGGGAAATACCAACTGGGTATCTTCGGGCGTATGAAATCGCCTTCACCCCCCAGTTGGCAATCAGTGAAAATAATGGGGCCAAATAAATGTTTAAGAGCAATGGGCTCAAGGCCGAACCCTGCGGGACCGCACACCAAAGGAGCTTCCTGTTGGATTGATGTGGTTGAAGCGCCACTCTTTTTGTGTGGTTATAAAGAAAAGATTTAAGCTACCGCAAAGCTGTGCCCTCAATCCCCATGTCCTGGAGGCGTTGGATCAGGATAGACTGGTCCACCGTATCAAATGCTGCTGAAAGATCCAGGAGCACCAGCATGACAGATGCCCCTGAATCCAGCTCCAGCCTGAGTCCGCCACCTCTATTAGCTCGGTTTCCGTACTGAACCCCGCACAGAACCCAGATTGTGTGTCATGTAAGATACTGTGGCACTCGATAAAGTTGGCCAGTTGTTTCTGTACTATTTTTTCAAGCATCTTAGCTGCGGCCGGTAATAGAGAGATCGGTCGATAATTATTAAGTTTGTCTGAATCCACATTAGGTTTCTCCTTAAGAGGGAGGAAAATTGCATGCTTCCATATGAGAAACATGATGAATAAGAAACTTCAGAGAAAATTGGGAAAATTGAGAGCATGCTCTAATTATATCGTGAACACTGAATATACATTGGGAATGACCCTACAATTTGGGGCATTTATCATGTGTGTGGTAAAGCAGCTTTATTTTATTATTCCAAGTGACTGGGTACGTCCCTACTATCTTGCGTTAGAGTTTCTAAGGGTGATTCATGTAGGTGAGATGAACAAAATGAGTGAAACAAATCTTAAAAGGGTGAAACATGGGTTTGGTTATCTGCTATGCATGGTGTGTTGATTCCACCAATTGGTGTGGCTTTGAGTGATGTGAAGATTAGAACGACTTTAGTTGATCAATTGGTGACTAATACTTCAGGTATACTAATTGAAATTAATAAGGAAATGATAGCTACTTGTGCAATAGCGATTCAGAATTGTCATGCCTTGGATATTCTTCTTGCAAAGGAAAGTGGAATGTGCCGTGTAATAAAGTTCCAACAATGCTGTACATTTGTGCCTGATCATAGAATGCTAATTAGTAAGTATATTAATAATAGAACTAATATTATGCATGAAGTTAAGACCTTGGGAGAGACTGGTGCATGTGAAACAACTGGTTTGTGGTTCAGTACGATCGGAAAATAATTTTAAGAATTGGTGAAGTGTTTGGTACTGGCTTATTAAAAAGAATACAACCCCCTACTATTGCAAATTTTCCTAGTCCAATTGGTCAACTTCTATTAAAAGTTCCTGTTGTTATTTGTTTTAAGAGAGGACTGAAATGTTACTGTGCAAAGAAAACAACCATAAAAATAAAGAAGGAAGATACTGTACAGGAGGACATCAAAGCCCAAGTCTATGATGAAATGAAGGGGTTGGAAAAGACTAAGTTGAAGAGCCCAAAAGTTATAGACGAGCTGTTGTAGCATATGGTAGTTTATGATAGTTTCAAAAATCCTCAGAGGGGCTAACTGAGAAAGCATTTTTATTAATTTGAAAATAATATTTATTTACATGTGCTTAAATTAGCATAACTAGGCCACAATTTAAATTACTGGGCCTCAGACTGCTTGCACCGACATCCATTGCTCAAGAAAATGTGGCTTTTAAAATTGCATGAACAAATTTTCTGCATGCATGTTTCTCTTCTCGGTTTCCCTTTTTCATATAATAGAAGAAATGGGATTCATTTTACGGTGTTGTTTTCTTGTACTGAATAAAATGCATTTACTCGAGTGCCTTAGGAGGTCTTGGGTTCCAGTTAAGAGAGGACCTGGCTTAGCGGTTAGAGATGGACTGTTCCTACTGGAGCAGGAGCAAGACTGATTTGGATATTGCTGGGCCTAATCTGAGGTGGGATTGTCGGCAAAAGAATGACAGGGATGCAGCCCTGAGCAATTACCAGTGGTTCTACTTAATTCAAGCATCCTATGCATCACTTTTTGTTTACTTCAGTACAACACTCTAAGGGAGACATATATGACGTGGGTCTCTTTCTAACTTTGCCACTGGAACCAAGGTGAAGCTGACTAAAGAGCCTCAACTAGAGAAAAATCGGTCTTGGGTTTGGGTTCAGAGAGTGTCGGCTTGGCAATTCAAGCTGGACTATTCCTATCGGAGCTGGATCAAGATTGATTTGCACATGACTAATATGAGGCTGTATTGTGGACTACGTATCATGAACTGGAACGAGGCTGGGGCAATTAGCTGTGGCTGAGATTCCAGCCCATCCCTTTTTTTTTTTTTTTTTTTTAGGAGAAAGCCGTGTCTGGATGTTTTCATATTCTGCACTATTCAAGGCCTTTTGCATAGGCTTGATCAATGCTTTATTTACTTGGCAAATTCACTGTTAAGTGTTTATAACGATTTCCCCATGAGCTAAGTCTTATATATTCAAAATAGGTGTCCCCAAATGTTACTTATTTTATGTTTCAGGTTTTTATGAAAACACATTGGTAGCGGTCACTATTATTTCATTTCACTCAATATTGGGTGTGTTGTTTTTCACAGTTTGAAACCTATAAAATGTGTCCTTTCTGGGATATGTGCTAGACCTTCCGCTTACATCTTCGGTGATAGACTTCTATACTTAATTATAGATCGGCTCTAGCTAATTCCATTATGTTATGACCTCTCACAGTTGGCTTTATATTCTGCATTTTCGATGACAATTTGAATCGGACTAAATAAATTTTGCCTTCTGTAATGATTCTTAAGCTCTGAATAAATCTTTATGGTTTTTTCCTTTAAACTTTGTTCTGGGAAGATTTCCAATTCAAAGGGCCACCGTCCAATCACTCGCAAGTCCTTGATCCTACGCATCAGCCAACATTATTTTCTTGCTCTGAACGAGGAAGGAGCTCTGAGGACATTTTTGAACAGCAAGCTTCTGAATGTGTTACTGTAAAAGGAAAAATTTAAAATGATCACACCGGCCACAATACGGTCTATCAGGGTCCCGGGCATCAGGATAGTGGCCTTGGATCTGCAGGACACGTATTGTCATATACCTGTCATGCAATCTCAAAAACTTTATCTGCAGGGTTAGCCAGGAGGATTATTATTTTGCTGTTATCCGCTTCAGCTTACCCTGGGTTGTTCACAAAAGTGAATGGAGTGGTCGCTGTCCACATTCCGAGGTCAGGGATTCCACTATTCCTGTACCTGAACGTCTGGCTTCTGTTGGAAGGCAGGCTCACCACACTGTTGCAGAGCACCTCAATATGACAGCAAACCTCCTTATATTATTGGGGTTCATTATCAACGAGCCAAAGTCAGAGCTGACTCCTTCGTAGAGGATTCCAGTCTTTGGAGCTGTCCTGGAATAGTGCAGTACATTTAGGCTATGATTGCAATGTTTCAGCCTGGACTCTGGATCACAATGAGAGCAGCTCGAAGGCTTCTTGGTCTCTTAGCCTGCTGAGTCTTCCTTGTCAGCATCGCCAGGTGGCACAAACAAGCTCTGCAATGAAATGTGGAGCTCCAGTGGGCGCAGCAATAAAGAAATCCAACAGATTCCATCTAAATCTCAGGGGATACTGCTAATGATCAGCAGTGGTGGGTGCTCGAACACACATGGTCTAGCAGCAGGCCCACTCTCTTACTCAATCAGAGTAGATGTTGCTGACATACATCCCTAATGGGTGTGGAGGTCATGTAGGAGAGGTGAAGGTCAGAGGACTGACAGAAGCCTCTATCCACATCAGTCTTTTGCAGTTGCAGGCCATTCGATCAACTCTGAAGGCCTTCCTGCTGCTCATAAAGGGGAGGGGGGGCTGGTACAGGTTCTCATTGGCAACACCACAGCAATGTAGTATTGCAACAAGCAGGGTGGGGTAGGATCCTGGGTCCTGTGTGAGAAGGCTGTGCATTCGGGTTCGTTGGGGTGCCAGGGCATTTCCCTGATCCCAAATCACCTGGCAGCGTCCCTGAATTCCAAAGCAAATGAACAGGTGACCTCTGGCAGATCACGAGTGGCATCTACATTCATAGGTGGTGCAGGGCATCTTAGAGAACCCGGACTAGATCTTTCCACCATTATTGAAAATTTTGCATGTTGGGAGTTTCCACAATAACACTCGTTAGGAGATGCATTCCGAATGGAACATTGGACTTCTGTACGCCTTCCCACCCAGTAGTCTCTCCTGCCCAGAGTTCTGAAAAAGCTTTAGAACGACTGAAGGTACATCATCATAGTGGCTCTGGATTTGGCTAAGAGAGTGTGTTCAAACACACAAAAGATGATGGGTGGAAGAAATGCTTGCAATTTGTCCAACCACTGGCAATAGCTCAGGGCAACATTCCAACCCATCATTCTTTTGCCCACATTGCAGCCTCAGATTTAATCCAGCTTTGGTTCTTCCCCAATTTGAAAAGTCAAGCCCGAATTGCCAAGCCAGGTCTTTCCTGAACCATAGCATAAGCAACCCAAGATCAGTTTCAGCCTGATTGGGCCTCTTCAATCAAATACAGCTTAATTCCAGGGAACCCACGCCTGGGCATACCATTGGTCATTTATAGCTTTACATCAACCACACAAAAGTTGATGGGTGGAAAGGTTTTCAATTTGTTCAAGCACTGGCAGTCATTCAGGGTAGCATTTCAAACTATTGTTCTTTTGCTCAGCATGCCGCCTGCTAAGACAGGTACTCTATTCAACTTTAATACAAGAAACCGAAGAGTGATTCTGGCATGAATGGGCTGCTTCAGTTGGGTGCAGCTTGGTTTCTCAAGCTTCAGGGTATAAGCATCTGTCCTCCTCTGATCAGGCTACCACTTTGCAAGTGTCTTCTGTAACAGCAACGGGGCAGGGTCCTCAACCCAAATCTGTGCCATCCATACCTACATGTGGTGAGCGAGCTGCAGAACCTAACGGCGTTTGATCTGCCTGCTGTGGTGGATATCATCTACACCATCAGATGCCCTTCCACAAAATCCATTTATGCTGAGCATGGGACAATTTTGTGATCTGGTGCGACGCTTGTAACACTAAACCCTTAAAATGAAATCTGTCGGATGTTCTTATTTTTTTGGGTGAAGCAAGTGCTTACAGGAAGCACTTGTTGGCCTTAAAGGTTGGCCTTTTTAGCCTTTCTATATTTACTGGCCAAACACACTTATTTAAATAAACTCTTCTGATAATATTTATAAAAGGTTTGACACATGTTCCCTCCTAAGCAGTTCGAGATAGCATAGCAGGAAATTAACTTAGTCTTGACCCTTCTATGTGTACGCCCTTTGAATCTATGCTTAGCTACTTGCTGTGTCTTCTGAATTTGAACACTGTTTTTAAATCTGACTAATAACTTATTCCCTTTTGAAACGATTCCTACGTTTTGAATAAACCATTATGGTTTTGACTCATATGGCCCCAATCCTGCGCATCAGCCCTTTAAATTAGTGAGTGAAAAGCACTGACACAAGTTACATCCAATTGGCATGAAGCGTCTGTGACACCTTAGCTGATTTATTTCAACTAAGTCAAAAAGGTGTACAACAGATTCTCAGAGTCTGTCCTCTCTTTTCCTACTAATCCAAACCCCCACTCAAACGACTCGATCTTTTCACCTAGACACACACACACAGAGTAAAACACTTCTGAAAGAGTTCATCCCTCCAACCTTGGAGTAAGCAGTGATCCTGATCAACTCAGCTAAATCTGGTTTCCAATATGACCCTAGCCCTCCTCAGGGGACCAAACGCCCCTTGATACTATCGCCTCCAAGTTGCGAGAAATCTTTCAACAGATGTTTAGGACAGGGTTCTTTTCTACCACCTCGAAGAGCGCATCGTTGCTTCTAGTAATCTAAAAACCCTACCTCAATCCTATCGACCCAAACAGCTACCGTCCAATTTCACCGCTATCTCTGCCAGCCAAAATTATTGAAAATAATTTTAATAAACAACTGTCAAAAGATATCCAGCAAAATAATTGATTCAACCCTACCAAATTTGGATTTCGCAGCAACCATTGTATGGAATCAGAATTAATTAAAGCCACAGAGGAGATTGGATGGTCGGTTTGATACCATTACCCATGGGCTGCTGATAGATAGGTTGGCAGAGATTTACGTACTTGGGGCTGCCCAGGATTTAAGTTTGTTTTTCCTGGGTAGAGAACAGTCAAAATCTTTTCCTAATCTTTCTCACTTCCTTGCTGGGTCCCCCAAGGGTTCTCGGTTTAATGTCTACGTTACACCATTAGCCGAAGTAATTAGATTGCATGGTTTCTCTCGTATGCCTTATGTAGACGACATTCAAATCGTCATTCCTTTGGCCAGAGATGAAAATGAGACAAGGTCCAGATTTCGCAATTGCATGATGGCGGTCAGTACTGGGATTAATAGGAACTGTTAAAAATTGAACCCTGGAAAAGTAGAGATGTTGCTATTTGGCTTCTAGCCGTCCTTTTAAACCCCTTATTGGTGATTGCAGGATTTAGGGGAACTTCCATTACCATTTACTAAGGCCCGGAATTTAGAGGTAATAATGGACGAAAAAGTCACAGATCAAATTAAAGCAGTGACGTCCTCCTCTTTCTATACATTAAGGAGATCTTATCTTTCATTCCCCCCAGATCAGCAAAAAACTATAGTCAGTTCGTAAGTACTTTCATCAGTTCGTAAGTCATGCCCAACCTACTAATGTTAAGGAAGGCTTTGAAAACCTGGTTGTTTAATGCAGATTAAGCTTTAATCTTCCATTCCTTTACTGGTTATTTCTTGATAGCAGCAAAGACACCTAAGGGCATGCAAGCGCTCTTCTAAATTATATTAACATAACATCACCACTAGGAATTTAAGTTATGCATCAATTAACATTGTAGCAACATTAGATACAAATATTCAACTTCTTAAATACGTTTTTATTTTGTACAGAAAGGGCACAATGAAGGTGGATCCTTCTGCACCATACGGTTTCAACATTCGGTGCTAACCCACTCACTTTCCATCAAGGATTAAAGCTGGACATGTAGGTTACACTCCAACATATGGGAAGTGAATCATCATACCAGGGGTATCTCTCGAGTGGGAGCAAAGTCATATATTTTACATATCATGTGCTTAAATGTGTCCTACTGTTCTTTTATTGAGCAGTCTCCACTAATTTACTGTCACATTATCCTCTCTCCTCTATCACAGGTCTTTATCACAATACATTGGCAAAGACTATGCATAAACACAACTGAATATGGTAGGTGTGGTTTCTGTGATACGTGGGTCTGTGTTTACATAACATCCAAATATCAAAATTTTGTGCCAAGAAACTGGGGTGGAATCCCCCCCACCCCCCCACCCTGCAGAGTGGACATATAAAAATAAGGGGTCATTGGGGGGTCTTGCCGCTGGGACGATTTGATCCTCATGTCAGTGTCAAGTGTGTACTTTTATGTGCTGACAAAATCATAAAATAAAAAGTTTTTTTTTAAAAATACACTATAACTTTAACAAAGAACTGTTATTGTTTGTATACGAGTTTAATTCTGGGTTGTGGTGATTGATGACAAAGATAACGATTCATTTTAACTCTCGTGTTTTTGGAAAAAAATTGTTTTCAATAGCTGCTATTGTGACCAATTGTTTAATATTTCCACAATTATCTTTTGGATAAAAATGTTTTAATTGAGCAAAAATGTCTCCCTTAAGAAAAAACAAATTGTTTCAGGAAATTGCAATCATTATTTTTAACAGATTTTTGTGCCAATACGCTGTAGCCACCAGGTTGGCATTAACCTTTATGGGTGGTTGTGATGTGTAAGTAGTTGGGTTTGGTTAAAGGAGATCAGGTGTGAATCAAAATTAATACCAGAGGACGCTATTTTTTAATCATTGCTTTAACCCTAGTCCTTTGGGTTTCCAAGGGTTCCTCTCCTTTTTTGAAATAGTACATTAATAGAAGCCAGAGTTACTAGTACTAGCCAATAAATAAGAGCTGGCCACTGTGACTTAACATTCATTGTTTTTTTCACCAACTTCTTATCACCAAACACTATTGCCAGCTGCAAATCACAGGATGTTATGCCTATGTGAAATGGGACTGTAGCACTGGTCTGCTTATACAGATTGGCATAGTACAAGGCACAGAGCAATGATATTATGAAGCACTCAAGAGATCGCGTCACCACATATCCAGCCACAAAAAAATGGAATTATGAGCTCTCAATCTTTTAGCATTGTTTATATTCCACAGGGTGTACATTTTTATGCACCTTGTCTGCAATCTGTACATATATGTCAAATGATGTGGTGCAGATATTTCACCACCCATGCACCTACTGACATCATTCACTGACCAGCAGAGACTGTAGAAATGTCAGTCCCTTTTTAATCCCCTTGTCTTGGATTTGTGTTACTGTGGAAGGGAGGTGGTACATAGAGCAGATACTATTGCTGTCTCACCTTCCATTATGAGACTTTACAGGATGCCATGATCTATGCCCAGTCTTGATTACCCATTTTGACAGCCTTTATATTATAGTTATCATTTCAATATAGTTATCAATGATGCCGCCGGCCCCTTGTCCTGAATGTCTCCAACTTTCATGACACGCTGTGTAGTGTGTGTCCATGGTGGTGCTGCGGATGAGCTCTATTTTGTGGGTCACGATTGATGAGTGACACCCGGTTTTGCCTACTGAACCAGAGGCAGCTTTCACCATTCTACAATTTTAAAGTAACTGCCGGACACAAACGTGAATCGCCGTACAAACGAAAGTGGGAGTCGCGCTCTTGAGACTTTGGGTCACTCTGTTCCACAATCAAACTGCACCAGTTGTACAGTGGGACTAATCCTATTTCAGGGTTGACTGACTTCAATGCAGTGTTTCACCCAAAACTACTTCCATGGAATCGATTCAACTTGCGTAATCGGCTGTCTAATCCCCTCCTTGTCCTGTTGAAGACCCGCATTGACAATCTTTGATCATTGCTACTAGCAGGGTCGAAACGTTGACGGTTGTTATAAGTCCAATCCTCAATAGGTCTCATTGCTTTAAAAAACTAATGTAGATCAATTCCTGAGCTTGAGACACTTGTATTATACTTTGAAATTGGACACGGTTTTCATATTTTCAACTGGTAAATATCGCTTTATTAGCCTCCAGTATCACATACATGTTAAATACACGGATGATATCACATCTGCACTTTATTCACCTTGTCACTGTATATATTGGTCACTTGCACTCTTGCATTGATTGAATTATTAGAAAGCCTTTCCTCATGGAAATTATTGTATTAAATTAAAAATGTCTTTTTGATAAACTCTAAATCGAGCGAAATCATCCACTTCTTGTCACTATAAATGAATGTTGAATTTTGTCTGTTATTTTGCGCCATCATTTGATTTTTTGTTTCTTTGATTGTTTTCAATTACAAAGAAATAGCTATACCCGACAGAACCACTGTTTGTTATAATATTTATGCCCAGGTTCAGAGGGTTACCCCTTCGGTTTTTATAGGTAGTGGTCGGGGAGACTGCCTCTGCCTACATGCCTGCCCTCTGGAATAGCTTCTGAACTTTCTGAATTGGTACATAAACTGCTTGGCAGGGGTCACAAGCCTCAAGAAAGGCACCGTAGCTCTACATTTACTAAAGCTCTTCAACACTAAGCCTGCATTCTCACCAAAAAGGCAGAACTCATCAAAGGGCATATCCATGAGTAAGGCCTATACATCTCCGGATAATCCTGTGGAATACATCCATTTGCTTACGAAGTAAAACTCTAGACCTGTGCAGATAAAATATTTGGCAGTGTCCAGGCCATCATGAATAGTCTGGGGAACAAGTATTCCAGGGCTGTCACCAAGATCTCAATGGCCATGTTTCACAAGGCAAGTGCCCAGCGACCCATTAACAAACAGCATTTACTGACCATAATGCTACGGTCACAGAGGACAATAGATTTGTGAAATAATCCTTAATCCTCTTGGATTCTCTGGAGGAGTGGCTGAGAATGAGATGGGATTCATTTTACCGGGTGAGACCTCTACAACAAGTCTTTCTGGAGTAGGATTTGGTTAGAAAATCCAGATTGCCAGAAACCAGTCTGCAACACCTGCCTACCTGCTTATTCACAGATGGCAAGAAACAGGGCTTCAACCAAGTGGCAATCAAAATATCAGTGAGAACCTTGCTACAAGGGAGCGGGAACTCAGAAGTAGCTAGTCCTAGATGTAAAATCTTGGTCAAGACATCTGCTTTGGGCTCAGCTGTAAATCTTGTGCCTCAGCTGCCTTCCAGGCCACCACTGCAAATTAGGCATTTTCTTCCATAGGTGGTCCAAGTGGCGAGTTAAGCCCTATCTCAGGAGAGACTTAAAGCCCACAGGCCTCTTGCAAATTCATGTAGATGAGGTAATCTGTGAAGTGAGGGGGAAGAAAGTCAGAACCATCATCATCCACATTATGGGGTGTTCTTTGTTCAAGCACTGGGTCAGAGTCGGCACCAAAAAGACTATTACGCCTCTGTTGGCATGTACTAAGTGGCAGAGAAACGGATCAGAATCCGGGTGCATGATAATCGGTTGCTTTTAGTGATTTTATAACGTGAAATGAAAATAAGTCAGATATTGAATCAAAGTCATTTAGGTGTCCAACATTTGTATTATTAGCAGATCTTCTGGGACAGTTAATACCAGCATCAATGTGGAAGGGACCGGAATGGGTTTCGGAGTGGAAGTCTGTGGCACAGGGCCTGTGATGGGTCCCAATGGATCAGAGGACGCAGTGGAGGAATCCACCAATGGTAATCAGACTGGAGGCTGCATTCCTTGGGGCCAAAAGGTATGCTAGAGGGAGTCAGAAACACACCAAAAATGTGTAGCTTTGCCTATTGTGAGGGCTTCAATTTGCTGCGGTGTCGTAGAAGACCTGAAAAACCCCGGCACACTGGGATCAACTGAGGAATCAGCTCCGCGACCAGGGACCTTGAAGGTGCACAAGTAGGAATATGCTACTTACCAGTATGCATCTGTTCTTGGCATGTAGGGCTGCTGACATTCATATCTTGTGCATAGATCGCCGCCTAGTGTTGGGTCCGGATGATTGCATCTTGTTGTCCTGGAAGAGTCTTCGAAGTATCACGAGATAGGTGACTCCTCCCCTGGACTACAGTGCGCATGGGCATCTTCTCCATCCTCAGATTGTTTTTCGCCATTGTGGCAAAGATGGAGTATAGTAAAGTAAGAGATGGCCATGCAAAAGAGAATCCTGCAGCTGCAACAGGCACCGGGGAGGAGGGTGTTTGATATGAATGTCAGCAGCCCTACATGCCAAGAACAGATGCATACTGGTAAGTAGCATATTCCGTTCGAGGCATGTGGGCTGCTGAATGCATATCTTGTGCATAGACTGTATAGCCGTATCTCCTCTAGCGGCGGTCACCTGTACCAGCTACAGCAGTCTGAAAAAGAGTTTTAAGGACAGCCTGGCCTACAGCAGCTTGCTGCTTTGATTGCACGTCTACACAATAGTGTTTAGTAAACGTGTGTATGGTAGACCATGTAGCTGCTCTACATATGTCTTCAAGGGGAATATTCCCTAGGAAAGCCATGGATGCCCCTATTTTACGCGTAGAGTGCTTTTGGGGGAACTGTTAGAATGCGTTTAGCTTTTTGATAGCATATTTGAATGCATTTAACTATCCATCTGGCTATTCCTGATTTTGAGATGGGATTACCTTTATGTTGTGGTGAAAAAGCAATAAACAGTTGCTTTGTTTTCCTTAATGATTTAGTCCTGTCAACATAATATAGCAGAGCTCTCCTTATATGTAGTGTGTTTAGGGCTCTTTCAGCTACTGACTGTGGGTTTTGGAAGAAAACTGGCAATTCTGTTGATTGATGGATGTGGATATGACATTTGGCATAAGCTTAGGGTTGGTCCGAAGTACTACTTTATTTGCATGTATTTGCATGAAGGGTTCTTGAATAGTTAGTGCCTGTAGCTCACTCACCCGCCGGAGGGAGGTAATGGCAATTAAGAACGCCACCTTCCATGTTAGAAATTGCAATTCACATGAATGGAGTGGTTCGAAAGGAGGTCCCATAAGTCTGGTAAGTACTACATTTAAGTTCCAGACTGGTGAAGGTGGGTGCTTTGGAGGGATTATCCTTTTAAGACCCTCCATAAAAGCCTTGATTGGAGGTATCTTAAACAGGGAGAGGTGTTGTCTGTTCTGGAGATATGCTGCTATAGCAGCAAGATGTAGCCTTATAGAAGAGTAGGCCAGATACTGTTTTGGATGGAAGCATCTAATGGATTGATTTGGTTATTGTTGCAATAAATTACAAATCTTTTCCATTTAGCTGCATAGCATGCTCTAGTAGTTGGCCGTCTTGCCTCCTTGATGATGTTCATGCAATCAGAAGGTAAGTTAAGGTATCCAAACTATAAGACTTCAGGAGCCAGATCGCTAGGTTCATCTGATTGGGATCTGGGGGCCTGATTTCTCCATGATTCTGAGATAAAAGATAGAGTGAGAGGCATAGCCTTTGGTGGGGAACTACTGAAAGTTCCAGGAACGTTGTGTACCATGGCTGTCTTGCCCATGTGGGAGCAACCAGGATGATTGTGAGTGACTGCGGACGTAGTTTGCGTGCCACCAGCGGAATCAGTGGAGCTGGTGGAAAAGCATACGCAAATCTGCCCGACCATTTCATCCATATCGCATTGCCCTGTGACAATGGATGTGGGAACCAGGCGGCAAAGTACTGGCATTTTGAGTTTTTGTTTGTGGCAAACAGATCTATCTCTGGATGCCCCCATTTTTGAAAGAATGGTTGGAGAACTTGTGGGTGAATCTCCCATTTGTGTAGCTGTTGGCTGTGTCTGCTTAACAGATCCGCTATTTGATTGTCTTTCCCTGGCAGGTGTTATGCTAGGAGAAAAATGTTTCTTGGAATTGTACACCTCCATATGCTCTGTGCTAAGTGGGACAGCTGTAGAGTGTGTCCCTCCTTGTTTCTGGATGTAGTACATGGTTGTCATGTTGTCCGTCCGGATCAACACAGCCTTGTTGTACAAGTATTTCTGGAATGCTTTTAAAGCCAAAAATATTGCTAGCAACTCTAATTGGTTGATATGCAGTTTCTTTTGTTTGATTGTCCAGAGCCCTTGGACTGTGTATTGAAGTAAGTGGGCTCCTCAACCGGTCAGTGATGCGTCCGCTGTTAGTACTACTTGTGGAACCGGCTCTTGGAACAGTCGCCCCTTGGAAAGGTTTTGTGGGTTCCACCACTGCAGAGTTGTAAGCGCGACTGTCTACCAACACTAGGTCCTTTAGTTGTCCTTGAGCTTGGTTCCACTGCCGTGCTAGGCATTCTTGCAGTGGACGCATTTGAAGTCTGGCATAAGGGACAATGAATATGCAGGTGGCCATCATGCCTACGAGCTGCATGAACACTCGAGCTGGCAAAGAGTGTTGTGGCTGAAACTTTTGAATGAGAGTCTGCATGTTGGCTATCCTGGCTGGATTTGGATATGCCTTTGCTACTGAGGTATCTATTGTAGCCCCCAGATATTGCTGTATGTGGGAGGGCTGTAGATGTGATTTTGGGTAACTTAGGTAAAAACCCAGGCTGTGTAGCAGCTGGAGTGTCTGAGACGTATGGCTTGCACACTGCGCGTACTAGTTTGCTTTTATGAGCCAATCGTCCAGGTATGGAAACGTGAATGTGTTGCCTTCTGAGGTGTGCTGCTACTACCGCTAAACATTTTGTGAACACTCTTGGGGCTGTGGTTACCCCGAAGGGGAGAACCTTGAACTGATAATGTTGACCTTCTATTGTGAACCTGAGGTATTTCCTGTGAGCTGGATGTATAGGTATGTGAAAATATGCATCTTTGAGGTCTAATGTAGCAAGGAAGTCGCCTTGTTGGAGTAACGGAAGTACTTGTTGTAGAGTGATCATATGGAAGTGCTTTGAGAGTATGTATTGGTTCAGAGGTCTGAGGTACAATATTGGGGTCTGAGGGACCCGTCCTTTTTGGGAATAAGGAAGTATAGTGAGTATACTCCTGTCCCTTGGTGTTGAAAAGGGACTGGCTCTATGGCTCCCTTTTCTAGCATGGGTTTTACCTCTTGTTGTAACAGGGTGATGTGTTCTTTGGGCATAGGACGGTCTTTGGGTGGTATGTTGGGTGGAGTAGAAGTGAGTTCCAGGCATACTGGATAATTTGTCTCACCCACCTGCCTGTGGTAATTGCGTTCCAGACTGGTAGGAATTGTTTTGACTCTGCCTCCGACTGGTGTTAGATGGTCTTGAGGGAGGCAGTGGAGGCTCTGGTGTTATTGCCGCCACGTCCTCTACCCTAGTTATTGTTGCCCCTATAACCTCCTCTGTTGGAGCCTTTATTAAAGGAACTTTGGGTGTTGCTTTTGTATGTAGAGGAAGTCTGTGATGTGTTGCCTCGTGCGATACCTCTGTAGGAGGAGCGACAAAAGGAACCTCTATGTTGTTGAAACTGCAGTGCACCCATAGATTTAGCAGTTTCGGTATCTTTTTTCATTTTGTGTAAAATGGTATCTACTGCAGGGCCAAACAGGAAGACTTGATTAACTGGTTGGTTGAGGATGGTAGATTGCACCTCGTTCTTAAAACCAGAGATGAGTAGCCATGCGTGTCTTCGTAGTAATACGCTAGTATTAATGGACCTGGCCGATGTGTCGGCTGCGTCAAGCGCACATTTAATGGAAGCATTAGTTATAAATTTGCCTTCCTGTATGAGGTCCTTAGCCTGAGCTTTGAAAGGTTCTGGCAGGTGTTGCAGTAAACCCTCAAGTTGATCGTATTGTGCTCTATCGTAGCGAGCTAGTAGAGCTTGTGTGTTTGCAATCCTCCATGAATTAGCAGACTGTGAGGCTACTCTCATGCCTGAGGCTTCTAATATTTTAGACTCCTTGTCAGGAGGGAGAGCATCTCCTCTTTGTGAGTTAGCTCTCTTGCGAGCTTTTGCTACTACTAGTGAGTCTAAAGGCAGCTGGCATTCAATAGAAGTAGGGTCTGTAGGGGCCGCCTTATATTTGTTCTCAATCCTGGGATTGAGTACACATGCTCTGGCTGGATCTTTGAATATGTCTGGCGCGTGTTTTAGTACCCCTTTCAGCATAGGAAGTGTCCCGACATTCTTCTCAGAGGTAGGAAAAGTGTCAAATAGAAAATCTTCTTCTATTGGGTCAGTGTGCATGTCGACCTTGTGGTATTTTACTGCCCTATCTATCAGTTGGTTAAAAACGATGGTGTCGTCAGTAGGCGATGGCTTTGTAGGGTATGGGGAGGTGTCTGGGATGGGTTGTGTGTCATATGGATCATTCTGGTCCTCCCATGTGTCATCCTGTGCATGAGGATCCTCTGGTTCATTAAAATCATCCTGAAGATCTTCCCCCATGTTATCCTCATCATTATAATCTGAATGTGTAGGAGAGTAGGGCACAAAAGGCATATTAGGATAGAAAGGAGGAGGAGTAAAAGGCCTAGAGGGAGATGTCCTGAAGTCTTTTTTCTTTGGAGGAACAGGGGAAGGAGTGCCCGTGTCCAATGGTCTCTTTTTCCTGTGATAAACTGTAACTTTTCCTGTATTAGGGTCTATATACAGTTTAGATTGTTCCTCAGTTAGTGGATCAGGATGGAAGAGTTCTTCCTCAACTCTCCGTGGCTTTGGCGCCGATGTTTTTGGCTTACAGACTTGCTTGTGGGCTTTTGACTCGAGGGCCTTGGTTTTTTTCGGCTCGACTGTTGCTTTGGGGTCGGTAACCTTTTTTGGTTCGACGTCCTTTGTTAGTTTAAAAGTCTTTTTGGTTCGGCGACTTTGTTTGGGTCGACGACCGTTTAGGATCGACCGGAGCTTTTGGTTCGATAAGTTTTTTATGTTCAACGGCTTTTTTCAGCTCAAGGTTTTTGGTCGAGTCGATGCCTTTTTTCAGTTCGACGGGCTTTGTGGTGTGATCCTGTTGTTGATCAACACTCTTTTTAGGATCGACGGCCTTCTTTGGGTCGGGTGTTCTTTTTGGATCGACGACCCGTTTTGGTTCGAGGCTCTTCTTTGGCTAGATAGATTTTGACTCGATAACCTTTTTGGGCTGGGCGACCTTCTTTGGTTCAACCACCTTCTTTGGTTCGACATCCTTTGGTTCGACAACCTTCCTCGGTTCGACGCCCTTTGGTTCGACGACCTTCGGTTCGAAGACCCTTTTGGAGTCGAGAACCTTCTTGGGGAGAATGTTACTAGGTCCTGGGGTATTAGAAGGCTTGGTTTTGGGCTTCGGAGCAGAGCCGGAAGGCGGGGCTTCTGAAGGAGCTTGTCGATCTCGGCTAAGGCCTTTAGGCGATGCTTTGACCGGAGCCTTAGGTTTTGGGCTAAGCGGTGTTGGGGTCTGTGTACTCACTGTTTGCCCTGGCGTGATCTGGTCATCTGAGTCCAACTGGTCCTCAACGGTGACGATTTCTAGATCCGAGTTCGCCGCTTCTGCGAGGTCGTGTTCATCATCGAAGATGTTCTCTGGTTCCGGCCGCTGCATCTCTTGCCTAGTGGCCCGTCGAATCCGGATGATCTACGAACGGAATTGGGCACACGCTGGGCAATTTTCTTTGTTGTGCTCCGGTGATAAAAACTTGTTGCATACTGTATGTTTATCAGTATGCGGGAATTTGGAGTGGCATTGTGGGCACCTTTTGAACGGGCTCCTTTCCATCGACAGCAGGCCCAAGTGGCGTTGAAAGGCCCAACGGCCCGCGTCGACGACCGGATCGAGATGGAAAGTTTGGTCGAGTCAAAAAGTACCGAACAGGAACAATACCATCAAAGTCGAAGGCCTTTTGGCCTTAGAAAGTAGTTTAGTTTAGGTTCCGAAGTTGGAGTAGAGGAATAACATCCGAACCCAATGGCGGAAAAAACCAATCTGAGGATGGAGAAGATGCCCATGCGCACTGTGTCCAGGGGAGGAGTCACCTATCTCGTGATACTTCGAAGACTCTTCCAGGATAACAAGGTGCAATCATACGGACCCAACACTAGGCGGCGATCTATGCACAAGATATGAATTCAGCAGCCCACATGCCTCGAACACATGTTTATGCCCTCACACTTCTTTCGGTTCAGAGTGGAGGGATGGGATCAAGTCTCACTTCACTTTTTAGGTCTCGCTACGACGAACGCGCTGAAAACGCGTTCTCGCAGCGAGAACTATAGTCGGCGTCTCTGCACAAAAAGGACTGTGGAGACCAGACCTGGCCGCGCGCAGCGTTTCCCCATAGGATAACGTTGTGCGCGGCCAGGACTTCTCTCCACAGCATGCAAATGCAGACCGGATCGCGACGCGCGCGCACCTCTTGGAATGCAGGGGGAGTCTGCAGAGAGGCGTGCGGCGCTGCTAAAGAGGCTGACGACGGAGACTGAGTGCGGGAGAGGCGGAGGCAGAGGAGGGCTGGAGCCGGCAGGCTTCAGTCGGGAAATGCTTTTAAACCAGCGTGCAAAACGGGTGCACCTTATACAAATGTAACCTCAAGTTCGCAAGGCAGTCTGAGCAAGAAATGTGTAAACATGGACTTGACAATGAAATTACACTAAAACCAACCCACTGCCGATTATGAAAAAAGGAAACCGAAAGTGCAATCGCAAACATCCGCCCTGCGGGCTTAAATTGCTCTGTTTTTTATTATTGCTTTTTAAAGTCTTTGATTGTAATCTAAACGGAGCACTTGCACACAACATCTCTTCAAAGTGATGCGCTTCCTGAAAACAGGACGGCGTCGGCCCTTCCAGACAGACACCGCCGTGCGTGCCTACATCTCCACGCACAAAAGTTTGCCAGGAAACGCAGTTCTTTGCACGCTGATCACCACCACTGCCATGCACACAGAGACACCACCACTGCCATGCACACACTGACACCACCACTGCCATACACACACAGACACCACCACTGCCATACACACACAGACACCACCACTGCCATACACACACAGACACCACCACTGCCATGCACACACGGACACCACCACTGCCATGCACACACGGACACCACCACTGCCATGCACACACGGACACCACCACTGCCATGCACACACAGACACCACCACTGCCATGCTCACACAGACACTGCCATGCACACACGGACACCACCACTGCAATGCACACACGGACACCACCACTGCAATGCACACACGGACACCACCACTGCCATGCACACACGGACACCACCACTGCCATGCACACATGGACACCACCACTGCCATGCACACACGGACACCAGCACTGCCATGCACACACGGACACCAGCACTGCCATGCACACACGGACACCAGCACTGCCATGCACACACGGACACCACCACTGCCATGCACACACGGACACCACCACTGCCATGCACACACGGACACCACCACTGCCATGCACACACGGACACCACCACAGCCATGCACACACGGACACCACCACTGCCATGCACACACGGACACCACCACTGCCATGCACACACGGACACCACCACTGCCATGCACACACGGACACCACCACTGCCATGCACACACGGACACCAGCACTGCCATGCACACACGGACACCAGCACTGCCATGCACACACGGACACCACCACTGCCATGCACACACGGACACCACCACTGCCATGCACACACAGACACCACCACTGCCATGCACACACAGACACCACCACTGCCATGCACACACAGACACCACCACTGCCATGCACACACAGACACCACCACTGCCATGCACACACGGACACCACCACTGCTGTGCACACACGGACACCACCACTGCCGTGCACACACGGACACCAACTCATTATGCAGGAGCTGCGCCTCTCGACCCGTTTTGATGTCTCGGGAGCGTAAAAGAAAAATTTTATTACATCGCAATACCTCGCAAGTTGTGTTTTTTAAACTATTTTTTATCCTCTTTACGGTTTGTGGCATATTGAATTTTACATTGTCTTATTTTATTAACCTATGTCCTTTCCTGTTCCCCCCCCCCCCACTTCAAATAAGGCATACAATCTACAACATATCACTCTGCACTGCTACAAGTTAAACACTTGTGGTCATTGACTATGTCTGTTGACTTCCATTACAAAGGCGTAGCGAACAAGGCCTATATTTATTCAGCACAGCAAAACTAGCACTCTATATTTTTGAATGTTTAGAAAGGGTAAATGTAGGAACAGAAAACAGTACAAGGATGCTACTGTTTGCAGCTTCAAGACAAGCTCCCCTAGTTTAACACAATCACTTTTGAAGGACAAATGACAAAATATCTTTATGCCACTGGTTCAATAGAGCGTATAGCAATCTTCAAAAAGGAAGAATAAACTGAATTGAAAAGCATATTCTAGAACACTTTTGGAAGCATACAAAATACCCTTCAACTTTAGAACTCTTAGAAACATTCACCTGTGGCTAATCCTTCCCACTTTCTGCTAGTCTCGCACTAACTCAATTACACCTTTTATCTTAGGAAAACCATTATACTAACCCGAAAGCCAAAAATCCTAGGTGGTACTGGTCACTTAGCCATGAAACTACTGATGCATCAAAGCCTTATCAACACTTTAGCTGTGTCCCTCGCACACTTGCTTTATCTTATCCCCCCTAAAAAGAGGAAGAATCATCAACTTGCAATTTGATAGACAGTCTACCAAAGTCTCATACCTCCCTTGTCCAGGTTAATCAGAATAATGCAGTCAGATTGTATGCTATGACTCTGCCTTCCTCCACACAGAGGATAAATTACTGGCAGCATGTCAAATTAAATTACATTTGATTATTTTGATTAAAAGCCGATATATGTAATACAAATTTAATTTTAACATAATAAGGACAAAACAAACTTAAAAAGGTTATATAACTACAGTTAAAAATGTCCTGAATGACCATCAATTAATACCATCTCTTCACCATCACATTAACACCTAATGCGCATCCATAATCCACACATCATCATTTAGTGCGGGTCAATTCAGCAATTCCTTTCTACTGGTTCTATAAAATAGTAAAATATTTTCCTAATTTATATCATAATGTAATGTCACATTTCTTTACTTAATCAAGCATCATAGAACCCTGATGAAAACCTGCAACTCACATAATTGGTAATAGCAACTTTTGCTGCCAGTAAGAAAACAATATATATGTTTAGGGGGCATCACATTATTGTTCCCCTGGGGAAACAAAATCTCATCATTAAGTATTTCACGGAAATACCAGTTGATAGGATTAGAATCTGTCCCATCCTTAATTTCAACCTTTGTTGAAGTTTAATAAGATATGGACAAGGAATACAGCTTAAATCAGATTGACATACATGGGAATAAAGTCTACCTTTTAAGACACTGGTCATTGCCACACTCGTAAAAAGCCTATTTAACAATAAGATTTAGATTATTTTACAAAATAATCTTGCTTTGGAAGTCATAAATATTTTATCAGATATATTCAAGAAAGCCATGATGTGTTGCATGAATGTTTTCTGTGACGCCTCCTGGGGATTTTCTAAACCTATTTTCGCCTGGTCTCTAAAGGATGATATTTCATATTTTAAAATACGGGACAAAAATGAATACCTCCTATAATATTGATAAGTTATGCTTACAATCCCCACATCCAATCTCAGTACAGATCCTGGGGAAGCTTGAGTAAGCCCACCCATTTTTCCAGATAACCATTTCAGCCGTTTAGATTTTCTTAACATTTCATCCAAAATTTCAAACCCATGTAGTAGGGGACTGGTGATTTTCATCTCTTATGTTTCCTTTAGTCCTTTGATGAATCTGTGTGCTACTTAGCATCCGGTTTACCCAGATTGTTTATCATCATCTTGGCACAGCTTTCTTAGCTAACCACATGTAAAAATGTAAGTTCCATGAGAAAGTTGCCCCATGATAGATACAGGAGATCACAATTTCCAAGTCCTTGGAGTCAAATTTCCACTTCAATCGTTTGCTTCCTCTTAGCTTTCAATTTAACTGTATTGATTTTAGATTGTTTTCTTTGTGATACAAAGCAAACTTATTCAATACTCTTTGTAGACTTATAGGTGTAATTTCCACAATTAAGGTTCGTCAGCATAGAAAATGCCTTGTATTTTTTCACTAGCTAACTGTAGTGGGAGCACCTAAACCTACTAATATTTTTCAGCGTCAGATATGTAGATTGAAACTAACAGAAACGCCAGTATGGAGTCATGATGTAGACATTTTGATTATCCATTTTTCTTGTCAGAGTTCCATTCTCACTCAGTTCTACTTGTCCAAGAACCTCAGTGCACTTCAGTCAATAGTTTAAATATATCAGCTGGACTGCCCCAGGTCACCAATTTCTTCCATAGTTTTCCTATCAACTAAGTCAAATGCACTGTATTAATAAATAAAAGCTGCATGTAGGGGAGAGACCTGATGTTTACAATATTTCACATCTAAACGCATATGTGCCAAGCATCCATTCATCGTAGAATGTTGAGATCTAAAGCCAAGCTCATTTCTTGGCAGCACAGCTTTCTTGTAGACCCAGTCCTTTAAATGGCTCAAAAGGTGTCCGGAAAACATTTTACCAGATACATCCATTAAGGCATTCATCCTGCAATCTTCAGGGCAAATTCGGCCTCCTCTTGAAACTAGAGATTCTTATACTGCCCTTTCATTAGAACAATATTCAACGCAGACTAAGTTAAGTTCTGCCGTAATAGCAGTAACATCATCAGGATCTCTTTGTGCTCATGAGAATTTAGATGTTCTTATGTATCTCCTTAACGAAAGGACCATAAATTTCCAAAGCATTTCTAGGAAGAGTCACCTCACTTTGCTGCCATTATTTAAATTAATTACTTCAGAAGTATTAGAGATAAGAGTTACGAGTTAAATAAATCCTCTGGCCTATGTTTTAAACTATACAGTTGTATAATATGCTCAATCCAGGCATTTTCCTTGAATGTAAATAATGTAAACATCATATATTGAATTTAACCCCTTCGATGCTGATGACGGCCCCCAGCCGTCATGCACTACGGTGGGCGTGTGCTGATGACGGCTGGGGGCCGTCATAAACCCGCGCACTTGAGATTCTGCCGCACAGGCGCAGAATTGCGGCCGCGCCCAAGGGGTTAAGCAAATTACAGTAGATCTTTAAACGATGATTGATTTATATATAAAGCTCACAATTATGAAATCGTTCTACGGCTGGCATGGCCAGTGTTACTATTTTACTATTAGTATTCTCCTACTTGCAGATTTGTTTTTTGCATAAAAGCTAAATTGGGGGAACTACTTACATCTGACACTGCACTGTTGTCCTATAAAATCAGGGCTAGGGGAGCCATTATGCCTGAAACCTTTGAAAAAAGATTACTACACCAATTGCATATTAAACAAGGACTTGTGTATTGCAGAGCCTGAGGACAGAAAATCACTGTAACACTGATTACATTATCATGAAGTCTGAGACACAATGATTAGGCACACTATTTACCTCAAGCATCATTGGCCCAAGCGCATCTTTGTCAATAACACTCTGGCCAGTAGATGAGATATCAGCCTTTTGAACTTCATCCTCATTAGCTGCTGCTTTTTCTGTAAAAGAGTAGAATGTAGATTAAATAAAGATGAGCACTTTTTATTGCACAACATGACTTCCTGCTCGCACCATTATTTCAGGGTTTCTTATCAGTCTACTTTGCTAGCTAATTAGGCATGTCACTTCAAACACATTTAAACAGTGCTGCTGAGACTAGGAAAATGTTATTTATTTGGTTATAGTGGTTTCCAGAATGTATGGAATAATAATCTTAATTTGATCTTTTTAAGTAGATCATAAAAGAAACACGCGTATATAAATACGCTATATTAATAAAAGAGCAACATATGATGTACAAAATGATTAAAAACGTATTGTATGTTAAAACATACCACAATTTGATACCTTTCTTACACAAGCATTTGCAATGCAATAGGCCTCGCATTTACGCGAGTTTGAGCCATTGACATTGCAAATGACAATGCCTCTAATTTTTGATTTCGTTTTTTAAAACATTACTAAAAGACATTGTTATTTACAATGCCAACAGCTTAACCCCTTCGACGCTAATGACAAAGCCAGCTCGTCATGGGCGTTACCTGCGCTGCGCGGATGACGAGCTGGCTTTGTCACGTTACGCGGGATTTTTAAAAATGCCACGCACAGCGGGAAAAGCCGCCGCGGCGATGCGGTTAAACTCGTGTAAAGGCGAGACCTATTGCATTGCAAATCAAAAATGTGATAAGAAGCACTATAGCAAAAAAACAGGAAGCAAATGTTCTAAAATGATGACTTAAAAGACAATCTGTATCTGATAAAACTATTTTGGCGATGGTTCGGAATTAAGTGGAATTTTATTCACGCTTGGGTCTAAACTCCTTTACGAAATCGCCACTTACCACAAAAGTGTGGCAGGTGCAAGAGAGAAACCCATGACATGCACTATGCTGGGATGTGTCCCACAGACCACACACCTGTCCAATAAAGACACGATGAAGAATACAGTCACAACAAACACTGTTAAAATGGCAGACAACTTTGAAACCAGTTATAAACTCGGATCGTATGTGTTCCGAATTATCCTCTCATGTATCTGGGTCAAGATTTTAAGTGCAATTATCAGCACAACGAGGTGACCTCGGGTCGTGTATACGGAGTTAAGGTGTTATTGGGCATTCGACCTCAAGGCAATATGTCTGGAAAAAAAATCAATGCAAGCCAAAACACAAAGATAATAAATATATAGCCCAACAGCGCCGAGAATCAGCAACATACTTGAACTATTAGGCGCCTCTGTGTTCGCAACTTGAAAGTCATGTTGAAAGGTCAGTGCGTTGACCGCCATTTTATTTCCTATTTAAACCAGCTGTCATTAGTGGGCCGGTACACATGCGATTCAAACTGCTTCCCATGCTTGCTAATATTTTACAGTCCAGCTTTGATCAAGTGGTGTAAGGAAGTGGCTATGTATATACTGGACCAAAGTAAGGTACAGTGTGCACAGAGTCCACAGTCACCAGAGGTTTGGCAGAGGCTAAAGTTAGATATAACCTTACTCTCTAAAGTGGTAGCTTGGTCGAGCAGTAAGGCAGTATCAGAGGACAGTGTAAAGCATTTGTTGTACATACTAAGTCAGCCAATGCTCTCATACACTCAAGAACTGAACTCTAGGCCAATTGTTTGTATAAAAATATATGCCCAGGTTAGATGGGGGTTGAACGGGGAAAAGACCGATAAGATCAGGGTCGAGAGGGGTGTAAGGCAGGGCTGCGTTCTGGCCCCTACCTTATTCTCCCTCTACATCAACGGGGTGGTAGATTACCTACTGGGCGAACCAGCAGACGCTCCCACCCTGGGAGGAGTAAAAATTCCAACCTTGTTGTTCGCCGACGACACCCTCCTCATCTCTAAAACCCCCAAAGGTCTCCAGACACTGCTGAACCGCTTTCAGGACTTCTGTACCACTAAGGGCCTTGTCATCAACGTAGATAAGACTAAGTACCTAGTTATGCATCCACCTCGCAAACTTGGCCGCCCTCCCATTCTGAACTCCATACCTCTAGAAAGAGTGGCAGAATTTGATTATCTGGGAATCCGACTGAACGACGCGATGAGCTGGACTGCCCACATTGACAAAATGACATTGGCCCACAAAAGGGTGGGGGGCGCCCTTCTTAAGGAGTTTAACAACTCTTCAAAACATTGTGTTGCCCCTCTACTTGAGATATACAAAGCACGAGCGGTCCCTGCGGCACTTTATGGAGCGGAACTGTGGGGCTCGGGCAAAGTTCACTCACTGAGCAAGGCTGAAAATAAATTCATCAAGGATCTCCTTGCCATTCCTTCGAGTAGCCCGACCATCCCAGTGCTCATGGACACTGGCTGCAAAGCCATAAGGGACCAGGCTCGGCTTCGACCCCTTTTGCTTTGGGCACGTTTGTGGAGGGTCCCGGAGCTAAAATCCTATGCCAATGGTCTGGCAGAGGTGATGCACTCTGACGGTTGGCGTAGCATCAAATGGCTGAAGGACATAAAACACCTTTTAGGGGACCTAGGCCTGGATTCTTGCTGGCATAGCCACTCCGCTCCTCCGAAGGAGACTTTAAAAAAACTTTTTTGGGAGTGGGTTTGTATGAAGCGCTTGAGAACCCAGCAGCACTGCAAAACCACCGCAGCTTTTCTGCTGTTAAAAGACGCTGTCAAGTATGAGCCGTACATGGACATTATTTCAGTGGCTATGGATAGGTCCCTGTACATTAAATTTCGGTTAGGAACCCTACCCTTGGCCGACTTTTGCTCGAGGTGGAATAAATCCCAGCCTATATCATGCTTCTGTGCTCTTTGTCATGACAAGCCAGAGACGGTGCCACATTTTCTTTTTGAATGCCCGGACTATGGTCGCCCCAGATCACGTTGGCTTGGTCCCATCTGCAGAGAACTGGGTACTCGTCAGCACTCCGTTGCACTCCGGATTCTTTTAACTAACACAGCCCCTCCCATTGTTTGTTCTGTTGCTAAGTTTTTAAAATGGGCTTGGTTGATTAGAACTAGAAGACTGTCCATATCAATTTAATTCTCTTTTTATCTAATTTATGCTGATCTAACGTGTTTTATTTCTATACTAAATGTTCAGTCTTACTTTTCTCGACATGCTGTTTTTATCTTTTGTACTGCTTTTATGATATGTGCATATCGAAATAAAGCATCAATCAATCATAAAAATATATAGTTGTTTTATTTTAGAACCAACAATAGGTATCAAAATATAATTTCTCAGAATGAGATACTTTAGTTAAATACTTTGCAAATAGGCAATAGACTTTTGAATATAATAGTTACAGTTGTTGCAATCGACAACCCAGTTTCAAACACAATGCAACATTGAGTTCAATGGAAATTTCTAGTTAAATGCAATTAGTTATTTTATAGATTACTTTTCTAACCACAGGACTGGATCCTAGAGTCAGTCCTGGGACATCTCCTGCAAACAATTGAGTAAAAGCGTTTTGATTACAGTTGTGATTTTTAAGGAAGAGCAGGGAAGTAATGTTATTGTTACTTTTTCTTACTACGTGTTGGATCCTGGATCCAGCACTGGTGTATCTCCTGTAAACAATTGAAAGAATGCGTTTAAGTCATACAGGCGATTTTTAATGAATATTTATAGTTTTTGAAAATCGACACTGAGAAACTTTTCTGGTGAAAACCAGACAATGGATTCCTGTGGAGGAAAATTGAGTTAACAGTAAATCACGGTTATAGTTACTTTTCGGGGTCAGTGCTGGGCTAAAAGATACAGCACTGGGTTCTCTGCTGATAACAGGTGAGTACATCGGAATTCATTGTTCGGCTGATTTTAGATGAATATTTTAAAGTTTCAAAACTCCACACTTAGAAGAATTTCCAAGTGAAACCAGTCAATGTTACCCTACTTAGAAGAATTTCCAAGTGAAACCAGTCAATGTTACCCTATGGAAGAATAGTGAGTTATCAGCTTTTGGGCAAGTACTCTACTGGCAGAGTTAAGGTTCTGGGCATAGACTCAGGGTCAGGTATGTACAGTTGTTACACCCTCAGCGGCACTGGGGCAGCCGGGTGCAGAGAGAGTAGGTCCAATGCTATCCTATGGAGGATAGGGGGCCTTCGGTTGGTGGCTGTGAGCAGGCATGCCACATGTCTGTGGGAGCTGGGCTCCTGGCCACTTGCTCAGGGCAAACGGGGAAGTAGATTAGGACAAAGGTTGCACTCCCAGGGGCACTCGGGTGGCTGAGTGCAGGGTGCTTTTGAGCCGTCGGACTCTCAATGTTATTCAATGGGAGACTTGGAAATCGAACAAAGGCTGCAGGCTCGGGGACGGAGATTCTTCAGGTGCGACCACCACTTCGAGAGGTAAGTTGGGATCTTGGAGGATAGGTAGACATCCAGGAATTGGGCACAGGGGGCCGCGGGGCGCCGGGTGCAGGGGTGCCTTTGGACGTCGGGAAATCTTACCCTTAGCTGGCTGCGGTTGGAGGGGTCCCTGGGTGTGAGGCTGCAGGCGTCGTCAGGATCGTCAAGGAGGGTCTTTGGGCACTGGATGCCGGGGGACGTCCTCGTGGTCTTTGTCCACTCAGGCACAGGCCGGGTGCAGAGTGTGCTGGATTCGCGGTTCCTGGCTGGCACCAGGGGTTGTTGCTGTTTGAGCAGAACCACTGCTCGTGGGAGTCCCAGTCTTTAGAGGATCAAGGTAGGCAGGTCTTTCAGGGTTTACAAGGTTGCTGTCCGAAGGAGACACCAGGGTTTAGCAGGAGCAGGTTCAAGGATCAACAGGCCTGTAGGGTTCTAGGGACAAGTCAGTTGGTGTCGTCCTCTTGTTAGCAGCTGCACGGCAGGTCTTCTTGTTTCTTGTTCTCAAATCAGGATCGGAGGAAGGAAGGTTCAGGGTGCCCCTAAATACTAAAATTAGGAGTGTTAATGGAGGGTAAGGGCAGGGACCAATGGGCCCCTGTCCTGGGGTGAATACACCCCCTATCCTGCTCCTCTCCTGTGGGAGGGGGCTGGAGCCTAGCTCTGATTGGGCAGGGCTCCCCATCCTCAAGATGGCGGTAGCCCAGAGTTGTGCTTCACCTCGCCTCTCCCACCCGAGGGGTGGGGTTGGCACAGGCTGGCACACCCCCTTTCCTCACCTAGGGTTTCCCGCCTGTCTTCCAGCCAGAGTGGGGGTCAGAACCGGTGGGGGCCAGTTGCGGAGTACAGCAAGTGGCCTGGGGAAGCTCACAAAAGGCGGCATGCCTTTGAAGCTTCTCCTGCTCAACCTGGGGGAGGAGGCTTGGCACCTTGTTCCAGGATGTGCCTCGTTTCAGGCCCCAGAGAGCGACCCAGGGGTTCAGAAACATGTCTGGTGGTGGCAGCCTCTGTAGCCACGCAGTCAGGACACAGAGTGGTTAAGTTTCAGGGGGCATCTCTAAGATGCCCTCTGTAGTGCATTTGGCATTAAATCCTACACTGGCATCAGTGTGGGCTTAATGTGCTGAGAAGTTTGCTATCAAACTTCTCAGGCTTCAGTGTAACCATCATGGTGCTGTGAAGTTCGTAATGACAACCTCCCAGCAAAATATACTCTTAATGGCATCACTGCACTTACAGTGCCCAGGAATGGCCCCGGGTACTGCAGAGGCACAGGGCTCATGCACCTGTGCCCACACCACTGGCATAGTGCACCCAGCTAGGGGGGTGACTGGGGTATGCCAGTGCAGTGTGTTTGTGGGCATGGCACACAGGGATGTGTGCCATGTCGACTCTTTGTTTACTTCTGCACCAGTGTGTGTGTGTGTCTGTGCCTGTGTCTGTGTACAGGGCCCCGAAGGGTGGCACAATAAGTGCTGCAACCCTCAGGGGTCTTCTCTGGTCACAGTGCCCTGGTACCTAGGGTACCATTTACCAGGGGCTGACTTGTGGCCAGAGATGCCAATTGGGTTTAGGTTTCAACACAGTTTTAGGGAACGAAAACAGGCCCTGGATACCTGATTGGCAGGAGCCCAGGGCACACTCAGTCAAAGCCCATCAGCAATTCAGCAAAAAGTGGGGGCACACCATGCAAGAAAGATGGCACTTTCTCACAAGTGGCTCTTTTTAGTGAGGGGTGTGAATTACCTACTCAGTGCTACATTCCCCAAGCTTTGTGAGATCCTCTGATATCATATTCAGCCCAACACTGACACCTATAGGCAGGTTGCAGAATACGTTTCTCTTTGGAGCGTTTCAATGTATCTATATATGACTTCGCAAACTTATTCTTTCGGGCCTTCTGAATCGCATTGTTTGGGAGGTGGAGGGCAAATACAGACACCTTTTATATAGTATTTGGGTACAATGCACCTACAAGTATTTTTTCATTTCCGGTACCTTTATGAATTTATATTTGGACAGCATTAAAACAGACACATGCATGTTGGTATAAATTTACTTTAAATGAGAAATGACCACCAATAAAAACAAGTCATTGCCACTTCTGTCGAATGGTGGATTTCAGCACTGCATCCCAAGGTGCAATTATAAACAGATGGCCGCCTAAAGCACGCTCTGCGAAATGCAGTAAGTGATTAACTAAACAGATGGCCCCTCTAAAGATAAGAAATTGCTTCCCGCCGTGAAGCAGACAATCCAGTCCGGACGAAAAGGTGAAAGGGCGGCAAGCAAAAAGGCTCAGTTACAATCGAAGGCCAGCGTTTTACATAAACGATAACGTCAGCCAATGAAATTGAAGGGCGGGGCTTCAAGTTCCCTTCTGAAATCTCATTTATCACACGAGGTCAAGCAGAGGGAGCAGCGTGTTGTGCTGTACGAGACCTAAAAATACTTAAATCGAAAGAAAATGATGAGTTGGGTCAACAACATGGCCCTTGGTACCTTGTCAAATTCCGCTTTTAGGTTGATGACGCAAGCATAAAGATTGCTGGTTTTAATAATTGCTTCCTCTGTCAAAAGAGTAACTGCTGATAAGTTAGTTAAGGAACTCATTCCTTCTGTAAAGCCTGTCTGAGTTTCAGGGGCTAACTTTGTACACGTGACCCAGTCATAGATTTGCACAAGAAATACGAAGGGTAGATCTTGGCTTTAACATCTGTTAAAGAAATTAGCCTATAATTATTAGAGTTTGAATGCTTCCCCGATTTATATATTAGCTGGAATATGCTGCCTCGCCAAGATTCTGGAATAATACTTGTTTCTAGGGTTTAGTTGAACAGAGGGGGTAGACTGGATGATCAGAAGCTAGGATCCTTTTTGAATAACGCATTAGGGAGGCCATTTGCCCTAGTGTTCTCTTAAACCTGAGCCTTTTGATGGGTTGCACAACCTGCTTTTGGTCAATCTGTAAATGGTCCCCCTCGGGCATTTTTAGAGTTGACTGGGCCCTGCAAGGCTCTACGAATTTTGATGGAAAGCTGGAATGACACTCTTGGTTATCGACAGTAGTGATGTGGGTTGTCCATACAGCTTCTGTAATGTAGGCAGCTGCCACTGGCCAATTTATTTCGGTATAATGCTATAATATAATATTGTGCTTCTATTGCTGCCTTGTGTGTAGCTATATAGTCCAAACACCCCTACTATACTTGACTTTTGCCACCTTGTTAGCTTTTATATAGGCTTGTTTCATTCTAGTGATTTTGGAGATTAAGTCTTGGCTCAATTGATTTCCACACAAGCGTGCACTTCTAAGCTCCTTGCTGAGGTTTTTTCCATGCACCTTAGTTCTGAAGTGAACCATTCTGCCCTATTGCTAGTTTGGTTGGGTGCTTGATCGAGAATGTCAAAATGAGAATCTCTTCAATTGCCTCCTAAGCCTGTGCCGGGGACACCCTTTCTTTATGGCATATGAAATCCTGATTAAGACGGGTGGTAATGAAGTCCATGATTGTCTCAATCACCTCTCCCTTCCAATTGAGGCACCTTAGATTGAACGGTTGTGAAACTGAAAGCAGACCTTGTGCTTCTAGAGCTCTGGGAGGTATGAGTTCCAGGGTGAAGGTTTGAGCAAAATGATCATTGTCCGATCTTCCTATTATATTGAAATCGGTGATGTCTCTGAACAAGTCAGAGTCTACCAAGGGGAAATCTATGGTAGTATATGCCCCATCACTCTTGTGAAGTCTGCTGGGTAGTCCATTGGACAGTGTCCATTTAGTGTGAACAGCACAAAGCCTTGAGCGGGGAGATGCAGTTTTTACCAGGCAGGTCACATCTGGTTTGATTACCAAGCGTTTCCTGGGTTTGGCCTGGAAGTTTGACTTCAGAGCCCTGTAGTAAGTTCATATTGAAATCACCAGACAATATTATTTTACCTTGTGGGCATTTAAACTTCAAAGCTTGGAGTTGAGTATATGCTGCTTTATGCGTATGAGCTGGTTGTATGTAAAGGTTCAGAACGATCAGGTTGAGATAAGGTGCTGCTTCAAGCTTACAGTACTCATGGGCCCATAGTATATCAAGTGAGATGTAGATTGACAAGCCGCCTTTTTTTGCTCTACCGGTCCTTGCTTCTTTGGTTGCTGTGTTGTGATATTCCCTAAATCCCACAATTGGCGTGAAAGACAACTGCCAGGTTTCTTGCAGTAGCGGGACATCATGTCCTTTGAGAAATTTTATTAAAATCATTCTCCTTTGCCTTGCTGCTTAAGCAATTTAAATTCCAAGAACATATTTTACGGGGATGGGCCTGTTAAGAGGAGCCCAAAGGCCTCATTCATGCCTCTGTTGCACCTGCCTCTGGGGGCGCAAATTGCTGATGTTCATCAAAGATGGCTGAAGGCTGTGTTGCTCTTGCAACAGATAGGTTTCTAATTATTTGTAGACCTTCTTTGACAACAATGGGGTCATCCGGGCCAATCGCCCCCTTCAGCATGCTTGACATTGGTAATGGCTGTTGTAGCGGACTTGGATAGCGTAATGCCTCTACCTTCTTCATTTCAGTGCCCCACATTGCGAAGGTTTCCCTATGCTGTCATAATCGGGATGCAAAGGTTTCATCCAACCAGGTAGTAGTTGTGATGTCATTCCCTGGTTTCTTGGGATTTTGCCTGAACTCAATTGCTTCTATGTTTCTGGACCTAATGTGATTTAGACCCGGCAATGCTTCAGGCAATTGTAATACTGCCTGCACTTCGATTTAAAATATCATGGGCACCCCTCAATTTGTAATGTGGAATTAAATGAATCTTTGTGCCTTCCAGGGTTAAGAAGCCCTGCACCCGTCTCTCTCTATGAAAGTAACACCTGATGCCTCTTTTGGCTCTGGGTATGTTTTTGTAACATATGTGGTGACTCGACTGGAAGACAGAAGGTTCTTTGGAGCTCAGTGTGGGGGCATTCCCCAATGACCCATGTTGGAGATTTGCTTACATCTAACCATGGGGCGTGACAATTCAGTAATTCAGGCCTCTTGATTTGGAAAAGTCTTCTGCCACTATAAGGATCCTCAACTTTTGGTTCTTTGATTTGCCGGGATCTAGCCGAAAAGGCTTCGCTGCTCAGATGTCTTGCTGATTTCTTGGCAGTGTCGACTGAGGTCTCCTTTGGAAGTGGTTAAGGCACATGCGGGCTGTGGATAGAATGATCTAGTTGGCCTCGTCATAAAGAACTCAACTGCCTAACAAGGCTTCCACCTTCCACACCACTGATACCTTTGTATATGGATCTGGGATGTCAGAAAATTCAGGACATAGCTAGCTTTAGATCAGTTGCATACTGGAGAAGGCTATGGGTCACGCCTGAACTTTCTCACTATGCTCTAGCGCTACTGGAAACTAGAAATATGGATACTGGGGGTAAAATACCATGGTTTAGACAGGTCAAGCTGCTATACAACGCCTTAGGAATGATGGAATTATGGGAAAATCCATCTGAAATTATCTTTCCCTCACGAAAGACCCTAAAAGAGATGTATTGGGCAATGATAGCTCAAAGGGAGTTTCAGAAACACATTGATCCATCATTTACTAGGGCTTTTCTGGAACAAAAACATATTCCTGCCTACGAACGTTATTGGGACCTCATTACCATCCCTGCCGATAGGAAACTTTTCCATCAATACAGGGTGGGAACTCTTCCTATCAATACATTTACAAGCAAGTGGTCAACTACCAAGATCAGTATTTGTGTCCTTTTTGTGTTGCCCAATCTGAAAGTTTAGCCCATGTTCTGTTTATATGCCCAGCATATAAAGCCCCGCGCCTCAAATGGATTAGACCAATTTGCATACAGAAAGGCATCCAAAGTGGCACCGAAATGCTAAGAATTGTAAAAACAGACTGTACAGATAGCATGGTAATTGCACTTGCAAAATTTTTTTTATGGATGTGGTCAATACGTAGGGATAAACTGAAATTATTGTAGACTGCATTGTTTTAATCTGGCCCTAAAAACAAAAATGTTTGAATCATAAAATTGGTAATACATTTTTTTTAAATTTTTATATCCACAAATATTTATTATTTTAAATTGTTATGTTTGGGACACCCTGTACATGGTATCAATCGGATGGATTATCCAATGAATCTTCTCTGGTCAATACGAATAATGGATGTAATAAGTATGAAATGTTGAGCATCTTTTATTGTTTTTACTGTGTTGTCTTTTATGAATTGTAGTCGAAATAAAGACATATTTGACTTGACTTGACAACTGTTTCTGGGCACCGAAATATTGGATACGGAGTAATGGCAGATGTTATGTGTTCAACCGGTTCTGTTGCGGATTCTGAGGCGGACTTCTTGTCACTGTTTATACTAAGGGCTTGAATATTTGCAGGTGTAATTTAGTCGACTGGTTCTATAGCAAACTTATTATCACTATTATTGCTAGAGGTTTGCATTTGCGCTAATGTGATACGGGTGCTCTGTTTTTTCCCCTTGCTTTTCCTGGTGTTTCTAAAGCATTTACATTCACTCTTCATGAGAGAAATTTGTGAACCACAACCTGGTGCGACTTCTGCTGATTTTTCTGTTGGAGGCGGCAGGATTGCCATTCATTTGTGTTGCCTCTATCTGTGAGGCTGGATCGATTTCACGCTCCATCTGGATGGAAAATGGGATAAAAGCTCCTCATGTCTGGCTCTTGCAGCGGCATTGTGTTCTATCAAACCACGGATTAGCAGGTGGGGATCTTTTTTGAGACTCCTTCTCTTCTCCGAATAGTTTAGTCAATATAATGGGAACCGTGGCAAGTTTACTTATAAACGTGAAGCAATGGCACATGTGGTAGGCGGTCGCTGGGTTCTGTTGAACTTTTATTATAAAAGTGTTCAGTGTCTGTAGTTATTGCTCAATTCCCTGTATGTGAACTGCGAGTGTACTTAAGTCTACTTGCATATCCATTTTATCTGAATAGCATGTTAATGCCGTGCCGTTGGTGGTGTTTAACAACTGGTGCCAGTTAGCTGAATCTGGCAGCTGTTTGGTGAGCCCTGCGAGTGGCCTTTCCAACTCAGCCTCTTGTGTACCTTTGCTTCTATTGTGGATAGCTTTTTTTATGTCTGTCTTGAAGTGATTCCCTTCTTGGCAATATGACCCTCCGGGGTAGTTTAATGGGAGAGAGCAAAGTGTTATAATCGTGTTTGCAAGCTAAAGAGGAAGATGGACATGGCCGATCAAGATGTAATGCTTGTGGCTGTTTGAACGGACTTAAGAGAATCTCTAGCCAAACCGCTGAGTCGTCTGGGTCTTCCTCTAACGCAGCATTGTCTAGTCGCTTTGGTGACCGAGTGGACATTTGACGCATCTGTTATGTGGACGGTAAGTACTGTGAATTGTGCTGCACTGAGTTCCCTTGCATGTGTACCAGGGCCTCTACCAGGAGTAGTGGCGGGGCCGGAATTTCCACCTATGACTTCATCGGGGAGTCAATACCTGGCAGTATTTGGAGTTCCAAAGTTGTGTGGCCCATTGGGCTCCCCGTTAATTATAGACTGTAAAAGATGTGGCTGCTGTTTGTGCTCAGCTGGGTTGAAGAGAGGCCTCTTGTCGAAGGATAGGGCGTCTGTGGGCTTATAGAGGTGTGGACCCCCACCCACTCGCCCACGGTACACAGTTAAGAAATCAGTTATCTTAACCTTTTTTTGAACTGTGGTCTTATGACTTGACACAATTTCCTATGTGTCTGTATCGTTATTATTCACGGGTTGCATATGCTTTTCCTTCCCCTTCTTGGTTCCCTCTCGCTTCCGGACGCTTTGGGGTCCCATTGTACTTTTCTAGACCTTGTGGAGAGCTATTCGAGCAATTATAGACAGGTAACCCAAAATGTTGCTTGGTGGAATTTACAGATGTGCTCGGAAACTCTAGGACTCTTGGTGGGGGAGCTCTCATGGGGTACAAGCCGCTCCCGGGCCTAGCTGGGCCACCTCCGCACCCACCACAGCTCAACCCTTGACAACAGCCCCATATGCTGCATCACGCCCACTGCGTCCAACTCGGAGTGCTGGTTTCCAATTTCCTTAGTTCTGGTTTCCTGATTCCTCCAACACAGCAGCGTCACCTCACCTTCAGTTGCCACTGAATCCCTGCTGTTCTCTGTGGGGAATGGGCACAAGCACGCTGTGTCTTTGCAGTGAAACAGGATGGATTAGTTACTTACCTGTAATCCTAGTTCTCATCCAGAGGTATACTCATCAAAGTCATAATCTATGAATAATCCCCGCCTATGTGCGGGATCCCAGAGCATATAGAAAATACATATAAATATATATGTATATATATATATGTGAAAACATATTTGCAGCCTAAAACATTTCCCAACTGGCAAAATTGCCGCAAAATTACATAAAATTAGCATAAACACATTAGTACTCTCCCAACCCCTAAGGAAGAAAGAGAGAGCAGTAAACATTTGCATACAACAATGCTTTATTGCCATAGGAAAAACCTATAATTGCAGGCATTTGCCAGTAGGCTGCAGTAGAGTATAAAGCAACAAAGAAAACTGACACCTTGCCTTTAAGGCATTAGAGATGGGGTACTGTGCATTTAAGACCTGAAGGCGACCCCCTGCTCCCATGGTGCACCAGAGGTGGCAGTTGGGTCAGTTCTTTTTGGAGGTGCATAACACCTGAGTAGATCCACAGAAAACTCATAACCTTATGAACATGCTCGTCCACGGAGGTGGGCGGGAGCTTATGACTTTGATGAGTATACCCCTGGATGAGAACTAGGATTACAGGTAAGTAACTAATCCTTCTCATCCAGGGGATACTCGTCAATAGTCATAATCTATGAATAGATTAGCAAGCTCATACCCAAAGTCTTGCGGACGAGCAAGAAAAAATACTTCAAAGACTGAGTAAAGTACACATTGCAAATACATCTTATGCAAATAAGTTCTTTAAAGAGGCCTGCCCTACTCTGGCATCGGCCAGGGTATCTGAGTCCAGGCAATAATGGCGGGTAAAGGTATGCAGCGACCGCCAAGTTGCCGCTTTACAAATTTCAGAAATAGGAACATTACTGAGGAGAGCTGTAGTTGAAGCTTTCCCTCTAGTAGAGTGTGCATGTGGTTTACTCTGTAAGGTCTTGTTAGCTAGTTGGTAAGCTAAAACTATACAGGAGACAATCCAGCGAGAAATGGACCGTTTTGAGGCTGACAGGCCAGTATTAGTGCTGCCATAATTAACAAAAAGCCGGTCAGACTATCTAAGTGGAAGGCTTTTAGCCAAGTAGAACTTCAGGACCCTCCAGAGATCTAGAGAGTGTAATGACCTCTCCGGGGGAGTAGAAGGTTGAGGAAAAAAGGTAGGTAAGGTAATAGATTGGTTGATATGAAAGTCTGAGACTACCTTAGGCAGAAAACCTGGGTGCATTCGTAGGACCACCCAGTTGGCATGAAAAACTGTGTAAGGTTCCTTACAACACAAGGCCTGGATTTAGCTGACCATACGGGCAGAGGTAATCGTCACTAAAAAAGCAGCTTTCCAGGTCAAGTGCTGCAAATAAGCCTTATGTATAGGCACGAAAGGAGCACTCATCAGTTTAGTCAGGACGATATTAAGCTCCCGGGGAGGGGGACCTCGCCGGTGGGAAGACTTTCTTAAGCCCTTCTAAGAAATCTTTATCTACAGGCATAAGGAAGAAAGATGTGTGAGAAGGTGACTTCCTATATGCTGTGATGGCAGCTAAATGAACCCTGATGGAGGGGTATTTTAGGCCTGATCTCGCTAAATGCAGCAGATAAGGTAGAATCACCTGCTCTTGGCCATGTACCGGGTCGAGAGAGTGTTCTGACACCATAAGAAAAACCTCTTCCACTTGAAAGCATATGACTTCCTAGTGAAGGGTCGTTTTGCTTCTTTAAGAATGTTCATGCAGTCTGCTGGGAGGTCTAGGTGTCCATACTGGATGACCTCAGGAGCCATGCCGTCAATCGAAGGGAGGGGAGGTTGGGGTGAAACACTTTCCCCTGGTCCTTGTATAACAAATCTGGACGGCAAGGAAGTCGTCGGTGCGGGACCTCCGACAGCTGTAGAAGATCGGGGTACCACCACTGCCGTGGCCACTCTGGCGCTATCAGGATTATCCTGGTATTGGTCCTGTAGAATTTCTAGATCACCTCCGGAATCAGAGGGAGGGGAGGGAAGGCGTAGAGTAATGTCTGCGACCAGCTGATCGAAGGTCCGTTCCCCAGTGATCCCTGTTGGGGGAACCTGGACGCAAAGACGGGGCATTTTGCATTGGCCGCGTCTGCGAACAGGTCTATATCCGGTACGCCCCAGCGCAGAAAAACCTCCTGCGTGACTTCCTCGTTGAGCACCCAATTGTGCGCTTCTACGAAGACTCTGCTTAGGCAGTCTGCTTGGTTGTTTTTAAGTCCTGGTAGATGAACTGCCACAATGGAAAGGCCCCTTGCCAGGAGCCAGTGCCAGATGGCTTGTGCTTCCAGAGACGAGACTCTTGACCTCGTGCCTCCCTGCTTGTTCAGATAGAACATAGTTGTTTTGTTGTCCATCTGAATCTGGAGGTAGTTGGTGCGCAGAGAAGGGTAAAGAGACTTGAGAGCCAGATGAACTGCTCGAAGCTCCAGGAAGTTGATATGGTAGCCTTGTTCTACTTCGGACCAGAGGCCTTGAACTTGGAGCTGGTCCATGTGAGCACCACAGCCTTGAAGGGAGGCATCCGTGACAAGTGACTGAGATGGAGGAGGACGATGGAATGGAACCCCCCGGAGGAGATTGGTCCATTTCAACCACCATCTTATAGAGTCCCTGGCTTCTTGAGGAAGCAAGACACGGTCTTCCCAGTGACCCGATCTCTGAGACCATTGGTCCTCAAGGGCTTGCTGCAGAGGCCTCATGTGAAGGCAAGCCTTGGGCACAATGAAGATGCACGAGGCCATCGACCCCAGGAGAGAGGACACTTGTCTGGCTGTGGGGGTGTGAGTGTCCAGTAGAAGGCGACCCTTCAGGAGCATAGATGACAACCTCTCCTCCGAAGGACACACGCTTGCCTGTACCGAGTCCAGGGAAGTGCCCAGGTAGTGAATCCGTTGGGAAGGGTTAAGTACTGACTTCTTTAGATTGACTTGAAGACCCAACGAGTCCATCATTTTGAGGCAGAACGACAGATGGTTCTGAAGCAGAGTCGGAGTGGAGCTTTTCAACAGCCAATCGTTTAGATATGGATAGACTAAGATCTTTTTTTGCGAAGAAAACTACCGCCATATACTTGGAGATTGTCAGAGGTGCACATTTCAGGCCAAACGGAAGCACTCGATACTGGTAGTGATGGTGTCCGATCTGAAACCTTAGAAATTTTCGTTGCTTGACTGGCACTGGTATGTGGAAGTAAGCGTCCTGCAGGTCGATGGCACACATACAGTCTCCCTGATGGAGATGCAGGAAGATCTGGTGCAGGGCGAGCATGCAGAACTTTTCTTTTTGGATGAATTTGTTCAGCAGCCGTAGATCCAGAATGGACCTGTATTCTTTGACTGTTCCTCTTTTTTGAACCAAAAAATACCGGGAGTAGACTCCTTGATTTCTTTGCATGGGGGAACCCCCTCTAAGGCCATCTTTTTGAGGAGGACAGGGACTTCGTCTTGCAGCAGTTGACTGGGGAATCGGGGAAGGCGCCTTGTCTGAAGAAGGACTTGCTGAGGGGGGAATTTAAACCTCAGCAAGTAACGAATATGCTACTTACCAGTATGCATCTGTTCTTGGCATTTAGGGCTGCTGACATTCATATCTGTGCATAGATCGCCGCCTAGTGTTGGGTCCGGATGATTGCACATTGTTGTCCTGGAAGAGTCTTCGAAGTATCACGAGATAGGTGGCTCCTCCCCTGGACTACAGTGCGCATGGGCATCGACTCCACCCTCAGATTGAATGATGAACATGCTAGAAGTATATGTGAATTCTGCAGCTGCTAAAGGCGCCGGGGAGGCAGGGTGGGCGATATGAATGTCAGCAGCCCTACATGCCAAGAACAGATGCATACTGGTAAGTAGCATATTCGATTCGAGGCATGTGGGCTGCTGAATTCATATCTGTGCATAGAATACATAGCAGTCCCCCCATTAACGGCGGCCGCCCGTGCCAGCTGCAGCAGTTTGGAAAAGTGTTTTTAGAACAGCCTGCCCTACAGCTGCCTGCTGTTTGGAGTGCACATCAACACAATAATGCTTTGTAAATGTGTGTGTGGTAGACCATGTGGCTGCTCTACATATGTCTTCCAAAGGAATATTTCCAAGGAAAGCCATGGAGGACCCCAACTTTCTGGTGGAGTGGGCCCTCGGTGGAATGGTGAGAGTACGCTTGGCTTTCAAATAGCAGATCTGAATACATTTAACGATCCACCTTGCTATACCAGCTTTGGAAATGGGGTTACCTTTGTGTTGGAAATGGGGTTACCTTTGTGTTGTGGCGCAAAGGCAACAAAGAGTTGTTTAGTTTTCCTAAAATCCTTGGTCCGATCAATGTAATACATCAGGGCCCTTTTGACGTCAAGGGTGTGGAGCATTCTCTCCGCCAATGACTCAGGATTTTGGAAGAACACAGGTAATTCAATAGTTTGGTTAATATGGAATTGAGACACTACTTTAGGAAGGAATTTAGGGTTAGTGCGAAGCACCACCCTGTTAGAATGAACTTGAATAAATGGCTCTTGGATAATTAGTGCTTGGAGCTCACTAACTCGTCGCAGTGATGTAATCGCTATAAGGAAAGCTACTTTCCATGTCGAGAATTGAATCTCGCAGGAATGCAGTGGTTCAAAGGGGGGACCCATCAGCCGAGTGAGGACCACATTGAGGTTCCACTCTGGAGCTGGTGGAGTCCGCGGAGGAATGACTCGCTTGAGTCCTTCTAGAAAGGCCTTAATGGCAGGCACCCTGAAAAGTGAGAGGTGCTGCCTGTTTTGGAGATAAGCAGCCATTGCGGATAGATGTATGCGAATGGAAGCATAGGCCAAGTTAAATTTGTACAGATGGAAAAGATAACAAATGATGTTCTGAATAGATGCATCTAGCGGGTAAATGTTGTGGTCTGCACAATAAATGACAAACCGCTTCCACTTTGCCGCATAGCATGCTCTTGTGGTGGGCTTTTTCGCCTCCCGGATGATGTCCATACAGTCAGGAGGCAAGTTTAGGTAGCCAAACTCTAAGACCTCAGGAGCCAGATCGCCAGGTTGAGCTGTTGCGGATCTGGATGCTGAATGTCGCCATGGCTCTGCATCAGAAGGCTGGGTGTGAGGCGTAGCATTTGATGCGGTACCACGGACAGTTCCAGAAACGTGGTGTACCATGGTTGGCGAGCCCACGTTGGAGCAACCAGGATGAGAGTCAGAGTGCTGCCTGAGCTTGCCTGCCACCAGCGGTATCAGAGGTGCTGGGGGAAAAGCGTACGCAAATTTGCCTGACCAGTTCATCCATATCGCATTGCCCTGCGACTGTGGGTGTGGAAACCTGGCGGCGAAGCTTTGGCATTTTGCGTTCTCCCTTGTGGCGAACAGGTCTATCTCTGGATGACCCCACTTTTGGAAGTACGGGTGGAGTACCGATGGATGTATCTCCCACTTGTGCATTTGGTGGCTGTACCTGCTGAGCAGGTCCGCTATCTGATTGTCCTTGCCCGGTAGGTGTTCTGCCATGAGGAATATGTTCCTCTGATCCTCTGAATGGCCCACTTCCACATGCTCTGAGCCAGATGAGACAGCTGCGGAGAGTGTGTCCCTCCCTGCTTCTGAATGTAGTACATGGCCGTCATGTTGTCCGTCCGGATCAACACGACCTTGTTGCACAGATGTACTTTGAAAGCCTTTAGTGCCATGAAGATTGTCATCAGTTCCAGAACATTGATGTGCATCTTCCGTTGCTGTTGCGTCCATAGTCCCTGCACAGTGTAATGGAGTACATGAGCTCCCCATACCTGGAGAGAAGCGTCCGTTGTCAGGATGATCTGTGGCACAGGCTCTTGGAACGGTCGTCCCTTGCAAAGGTTTCGTGGATTCCACCAATGCAGAGAGTTGTATGCCCGACCGCTCACCAACACTAGGCCTTTCAACTGCCCGTGAGCCTGAGTCCACTGACGTGCTAGGCACTCCTGAAGCGGACGCATATGTAGTCTTGCATGCGGGACTATGGAGATGCAGGAGGCCATCATGCCCATCAACTGCATGAACACTCTCGCTGGAAGTGAGTGTTGGGGTTTGAATCGTTGTATCAGCGATTGAATGCTGCTGACCCTCACTGAATTTGGCTGTGCTGTGGCTGCCAGAGTGTTTATCGTCGCACCCAGATACTGCCGTATGTGGGCGGGCTGGAGGTGAGACTTTGGGTAATTCAGTGAGAATCCCAGATCGTGAAGGAGGTGAATGGTGTGGGACACGTGAGCGGCACACTGCTGGGCTGACTTCGCCTGAATGAGCCAGTCGTCCAGATAAGGGTAGACGTGAATGTTCTGTCTCCTTAGGTGCGCCGCCACTGTCGCCAGGCACTTTGTAAACACCCTGGGTGCCGTGGTGACTCCGAAAGGCAAAACCTTGAACTGGTAGTGTTGGTTTTGGATGGTGAACCAGAGTTATTTTCTGTGTGACGGGTGCAGCGGAATGTGAAAATACGCATCCTTTAGGTCTAAAGTTGCGAGAAAATCCCCCTGACTGAGCAATGGGAGTACGTGCTGCAGGGTCAGCATATGGAAGTGCTCCGATAGGATGTACTGGTTGAGGGGTCTGAGGTCCAGTATGGGTCCGAGGGACCCGTCCTTTTTTGGTATCAAGAAGTACAGGGAGTAAACTCCTGTGCCTCTTTCCTGCACAGGCACGAGCTCTATTGCCCCTTTTTGCAGCATGACGAGGACTTCCTGCTGCAATAAGTGCAAATGCTCGGCGGACATAGGACGGTGTCTTGGGGGTATGTTGGGTGGAGTGGATATTAACTCCAGACAATAACCGTACTGTATTAGCTGTCTGACCCACCTGTCTGTGGTGATGGTTCTCCAGACCGGCAGGAACTGCTGAAGTCTCCCCCCCGACCGGTGTTGTGTGGTCGGGGGACATTGACAAGGCATCACTGTTTGCTGGTGGCAGAGGATCTGGAGTTGTTGTTTCCACGACCCCTGCCTTTGGCGCGGTTTCCACGATATCCACCTCGACTTTTGTTGGTGTATGTGGACTGTGTGTTGCCTTTGTAGCATTGTGTGGTTTGGGAGAGCTGGCCTCTGGAAACGCCTCTAGTGCTTGAGCGACGAAAAAAGACCCACCCCTGAATTGTTGAGACTGTAAGGCACCCATGGACTTAGTAGTTTCAGTGTCCTTCTTAATCTTTTCTACGGTGGTGTCAACTTCTGGGCCAAACAGGTGATCTGGATTTACTGTTTGATTAAGGATGGTGGTCTGTATTTCTGGCTTAAATCCAGAGATTCTCAGCCAGGCATGTCGTCTCAGCATGACACTAGTGTTGACAGCCCTGGCTGCGGTGTCAGCCGCGTCCAGTGCACATTTAATTGAAGCATTAGAGATCCGCTTCCCCTCTTTAATAAGCATCTCAGCTGCCTCCTTGTATTCATCTGGCAGGTGTTGCAACAGGGTCTCCAGTGTGTCATAGTGTGCCCTGTCTTGCCTCGCTAGAAGCGCTTGCGTATTGGAAATGCGCCAGATATTGGCCGCTTGTGCTGCCACTTTTCCCTGATGCCTCAAACACCTTAGATTCCTTGTCTGGGGGAGGAGCATCACCCGTTGTCTGAGAATTAGCCCTCTTCCGGGCATTCAAGACGACAAGAGAGTCCAGAGGCAACTGTCCTTTAATGTAGGTAGGATCAGTAGGCGCTGGTTTATACTTTTTCTCAATCCTAGGGTTTATCACCCTGGCTCTGGTAGGCTCTTTAAAGATCTCCCCAGCATGTTTTAAGACACCTTTCAACATAGGCAGAGTCTTGACAGTTCTCTCTGAGACTGAAAAGGTATCAAAAAGGTAATCAACATCAATAGGGTCAGCATGGAGCTGGACGTTGTGATTCTTAGCCGCTCGTTCAATGAGGGCATTGAACGCTGCTGAATCCTCTGTAGGTGGTGTCTTCACAGAATAAAGTTGAGTGTCTTGTCCAGAATGAGGATCACCTGGGTAAGCACCAGCAGCCCAGGGCTCATTGGTATCATCAGGGTCTGTATAGACAGGATAGCTGTACTCATCCTCATCATCGCCCTCCCCAGCGTCCACATCAGAGTAAGTGGGCGAGACATCATTAGTCTGTGAAGAAAGTGGTTCCACAAGGACAGGAGTGGAAGCAGAGTCCTTCTTTCTTTTTAGAGGAATCTTGTAGGACTCCATTGGTTGTTCCGGGGCAATTTTTCACTTGTGGAGGGAAAGCCTGCCTGTTTCGGCATCAATAAAATGTTCTTGTTGTTCTTCTACCGAAGATTGCCGATGCTTCAAGGTGGAAACCACCGAGGACACCATCTTGGGGACGCTGGCGACCACTTTAGGGGTGAAAGCCTTCGGCGCCACCTTCGGAGGCAACGTGAAGTGAATGGGCGTCGACGCTTTAGGAGGTTTCTCGACCGGCTTCGAAGGTGGAGGATCTCTTGGTTCGACAGCCGAGGCCTTCTCCTTGATGCGCTGTAGGGAGTCCGTCACTTGCTTGGTGAAAGCTGCGGACGGGCGCGCCGAGTCGACGGGATCCTTCGAGGCCCCACTAGGAGTGGACTCTCGGGGTGCGCCGCTCTTGACCATGTCATGTTGACGCGCAGTCTCGAGAACCTTCGGGTCACCGAGGCCCTTGTTGGTGTCGACCGCCTTCGGCGCCGATTTACTCTGCTCGACCACCTTCACTTTAGTCTTCAGCGCGGCAGACTTCGCCTCGACGCCCTTGACTTGAGCCTTTGTATCAACAACGCCCTTCTGCTTCTTCGGCGCCGAGGCCTTGGATTCGACCAAAGTAATGCGCACTTTCGGTTTCGAGGCGGGCACCAGTGCTGTTGCTTGTGTCGAGACCGTAGGTTTCACTTTCGGTTTTGATTTTCCAGGGTGCGGCTCAATAGCAATGTCCGTGGACGAGCCCGAAGGCGGGGCCGTAGAACCCAGTGTAAGATCTTGGGTAATGCCTAGTGGCGATCCCTCGACCTGAGCCTTGTGAATCGGTACGGCCCCAGTGTCAGTGCGAGGTAGCTCTTCGTCCGAGCTATCCTCCATGGCCCCAAAGGCATCGTCGTCGTCCCCTACCTCGTCGACGACTTCTTCAGCTTCGAACATTTCGGCGTCCGCGTCGTAGTTGTAGTCTACGTCTGACGCGGGATTTGACAGGTTGTCACCGATGTCCCGGTTAGCTTCTTCCTCGACATCGAAAATGTCCGCAGGCGCCGGTGCAGGGGCCTCCTGGCGCGCAGCGCGTCGATGCTTAAGCGTCTTCTTGGACCTGAAGCGGAACAAGCCTTGCAACTGGCTTCGTCATGGTCCGGCGACAGACACTTGTTGCACACCGGGTGGACGTCGATGTGGGGATACTTTGAGTTGCAGACGGGACATCTCTTGAAGGGACTTCGGTCGATAGGGTCTGAGGCGTCGACTGGGCCCTCCGCGCCGAAAGCACGCGGGTGTATGGAATCCGACTCGGAACCGAGCTGGAAGAGTTAGGCACCGAACGCAAGACTATACCGACGAAGAAAACTAAAGACCTTTTGGCCTTAAGAAAGTTTTTTATCGATTCCGACTAGAGGGAACCAATATACATCCGAACCCAATGGCGGAAAAAAACAATCTGAGGATGGAGTCGATGCCCATGCGCACTGTAGTCCAGGGGAGGAGCCACCTATTTTGTGATACTTCGAAGACTCTTCCAGGACAACAATGTGCAATCATCCGGACCCAACACTAGGCGGCGATCTATGCACAGATATGAATTCAGCAGCCCACATGCCTCGAACCCATGCTGCACAATATTCCGTCCCCATCTGTCCTTTGTTATGGTTCTCCACTCTACCAGATGATGAGAAACACTCCCTCCCACCGGCAACGGCTCAGGGCTTGGGAGGCTGCTTGGAGGCAGACTGCTGTTTGTTATTGTTGCCTCTGCCAGGACGTCGCTGCTGGAACTGCGTTTTCTGCGGAGACTGGGATGTCCACTGAGGGGTTTGAACCCTCTGCTGAAAAGACCTGCTGTCTCCTTGGCGAAAGCACTTCTTGAATTCCTTGTGCTTTTCTAATCCCACAGCCTTGACAGTGTCCATTTCCGCTTTCATTTTGGACATTTCGTCGTCCGCATGTGTCTCGAAAAGAGAATTACCATTGAAGGGGAGGTTCAATATCGTTTTCTGGGCGTCCGGCTTGAGTCCTGTCAGGCAGATCCAGGCCGAACGACGGGAGCAAATTTCATGTGAGTAGCCATGGGCCGCAAGGTCAGAGGCATCTACTGAGGCGCTGATTACCTGATTGGCTACGAGCCCTCCTTCCTGTATAATTTCAACAAAGTCTTGTCGATCTTCCTTAGGAAGCTTTTCTGTAAAGGGAGCCCCAGAGGTACCTGTTGTACCTTCCAAGTAAGGCTGAGGCACTAGCTACCTTCATATATGAAGAGGAGATGTTGCATACCTTTCTGCCAAACGAGTCCATGAGTTTGCTGTCTTTTTCAGGTGGTACCGAGGAGGAGGTAGTGCCCGAATGGAACTTCATGGCAGCTGCCACAATTATAGAGTGCGCAGGAGGATCAGATCTGAGGAACAAGGGATCCTCCGCCGGGTCCTTGTACTTCTTGGCTATCCGAGATGGAACAGATCCCACCACCGCCGGTGTGAGGAAAGTAGCTATAGCCGGTTCTAGGAGGCCGGGAACCAGGGGCAGCAGAGGTCTGGGCGCTGTGCGATGATGAAGGGTATCAAACATCACAGAAGTGGGTACCACTGGTGTATGCAGCGCAATGTTGAGCTTTTTTGCTCCCCTGCCCAGAACATCTGAGAAAGTTGCGATGTCATCAATTGGGGAGACTCGTGAAGGAGGCGTCGAGGAGAAGGTCGGAGAGTAATCTCGGAAAGACGACCTAGTGGAAGATGACCACAATGAAGATCTTGTGCGCCGCCTCTTATTGGCCTGTCACAATGCCTGCTGTGACGGTCCCTGGACCTAGAGCGATGCCTTGACGGAGATCTCGGTCTAGGAGAAAGTCTTGGCCTGATAGGTGTTCTTGGCCGCACTGGAGAACTTGATCTGGCCCGAGATCTTGGTCTGGGTGAAACCCGGGGCCTCCGAGGAGACCTAGACGGTCTGGCCGGGGTTCTTGCAGTAGACAGAGAGTATGTAGGGGAGTAATCCGAGCCCAGACTGCTATGATCACCAGAGACATCCCGTTGAGGACGACGAGGTACCAAGCTGCGTGATCTGTCCGCAGATCTGGGGGAATGTTCCGGGGAGATCTCCACGATATTCAATCTGGGAGATGATGATTTGTCTCCTGAAGACCTGGAATCAGGGGACTCCACCACGACCATCACCTGATCCCTCGACGGCGAAAGTTTTGACGTCGAAGATATGTGTGACCAATGGCGTCGAGCGGGGACTTGATGCTCTCGATGTCGATCGCCCACGACGTGAGGTACTAGACTGCGAACCTAGACGTCGAGCTGGTGACTTAGACGTCGATCTTCCTCGACGTCGGTCAGATGGAGAGCCTCCATGACGTCGTATCGACAACGACCCTCGACGTCGTGTCGACGATGACTTCTTCGACGTCGTGTCGACGGCGACTTTTCCTGGCGTTGTCTCGAAGTCGACCTCCTTGACGTCGAATGGTGGGATCTTGAAGACCCTCTCGAAGGCGGCCCGCCAGCCAGCGGTGACCTGGAAGCAGTCTTAGCTCTTGACGCTGACCCCCTCAGGGGCGGCGGAGAGTGTCTCGACATCGACGGTAGCCTCGACGTAGACGGAGACTTAGAGGTGGTAGCAGCCACAGACTTCGAGCCCTATGCTACACATAGTCTGCGCAACACTCACTTAAATATAATTTTTTACTTTCACCACTTATTGGTCCTGAGGAAAGCCAGCATTAATAAAGGCACTGGCTGAAACATGTTGTCCTACACTGGATGTAGGTGGTCTTAACTTAACCACCACACATCCACTTGCCTTGTTTTTAACCACTCTTGGAGGCCCAGTTATTAAACTTTAATTTACCCTCGGGTACTGGGACCACCAAGAAGCCGTTTTAATTCTCACATTATCACTCACCTCACTGCACACTCAGTAAAAATACCTGCTCCGCTGTAATCAGGCATCGAAGCACACCCGGGACATATTAGATGTCACTGGGTGGGCCCGATGATGAAGCCACCAACTAGGTTGGTGGGTGAGGGCTTCATGAACACACCGACTAGGTGCCTGCTGAAAATACAGTTCAGGGAACTTCGTCATATTGCATTGCAGACCTGCACATGCACAGAAAGGATTAAAAAATAGCCGATTCCTCGCATTATTTGGCATTTTGGTAGCAACCCAAGACGCTGCATGTTAACAAACGTCGTGGTATCCTCACACACTTTTACACATCGGCTTTATGCAACCAAAAGTAGAGTTAAAGCCCTTGCACATGTATGCCTCCGTAATCTAGTGCAGAATTCACTAAAGGCACACCGTTGTTATTCCCCGCATAATGTCAATCCGCTCAGACACGGAGGTGTGTGTTAACACTAGGACTTGTTGTGCATGTGCTCAATGAGAACAAACAGCTCTACGGAACTAGAGAATGCAATATGTAAAGAGAACAGACATTTTACCGCGGTATGTGACTGCCAATCCCAACTCGAAAGGAGAACAATCAGAAAGGCATAATGTATATAGCTTTTTACACATTTGACTACAAGTACAACCGTACCCTTAGAACTATGTTTTTCAAGCCTAAATTAAAAATACACGCACACACCATCCCCCGCACATCCCTTGTATTCGAGTACAAGGATGACTATGGAAGCACGTGCGACGCGTTTTAGGCGAGGAAAACAGTTGACAATTATGCATCTGCACCAGACTAAAATTAGAAAAGCTGCCATATGGCTCTGGGAACTCGGCAGCACATTCGTATTCATTAGGAAACATTCCACCAACAGTAGGAGAAAAACAGAGCCTTCTTCAGTGCAGCGCCTTTCTTTTCCTGCATTAATGCACCATATATCATCGGCTGCTGAAACCCCCCGTAGTGCTCAGTAAATGTCACACGGCCCAGCCGCACATCTTCTGTGTTTACTCGCTGAGAGCAGAGCGGCTACTTGTATTATTGCCTGCTCTCCTGACAGTGTCACCGTATCAGCGAACTGGCTCTCTCTTCCTTCCACTGGGTGAGAACAGCGGCATCCGCCAATCCGAACCCTGCTCTAATATTAGCTTCTGGTCGTTTTCCCGGAGAACAAAATGGGGCACTATGTTTCACTTTCGCCCGTGCGATGAAATGCTACAGAGGCAGGAGCCGCTGATGACTAAGCGAAATACGGGCGGAGGAAATAAGCTAGAAGGCGACGGATGAGCTGGGAAATCTTTAACGTCTTCAATGCTGAACTCGGTTCGCTCCATTGTTTGAGGAGAACTGAGCATACAAAGTGCTTTGTACCCCAGAAAATGATGCGCGACTCGAGCCTCAGCTCCGGCGCTGCTCTCTCCCCTCAAAGGTGGACGTGAGCTCCCTCCTTCACCGCACTGTCATCTGCGAGGCATATAGTAACGACTTCGAGTTCAGTGCTGAAATTATTTGCTGGCCCAACCTTCATGATTTACATTTGTATACCACGTTGATTTACAGTTACGACGAGTTATTTTTCATCTGCATTACTTACGAACTAAGAGGTCGAAGTTCCTCACACTTATAAATACGATTTTGAAGTGTAACATATGTATCTGCCCTCTGCTGAACCTTAAGATTTTTTCTCCAATCCAACTTATTGTGAAAATAAAGGCAATAGGATGTGCTACGTATTGTGGCCCTCCTATCCAAAATCTTGATATTTTAACACACATGGACAAATGGACCAACATGCAATAGAAAACACGAGCTTTCTTAGGAAGCAAAACTATCAACGTCGAGCAGACGCGATTCTAGTTGTCATTCTACAACAATTATGCATCTTTGTTTCGCAATTTTATTAATATAGTCAGGGATTTTTTGAAGAAAAATCGCAAGTAGCAGACATAAAAGACTATTAACAAACGCCCCATCCAGTGAATCTGGCATCAAATGATAATTGTACAACATCCCATCACTACATCAGCAGCACGGAACATTAATACACTTCCAATTTAAAACTAATGTCGCACATCGGCTCTTTTTTCAACAAACTACTGGGTATAGTCACAACAAAACCATCCTGAGTTTTCACAGTATTGCTTAACAATCTAATCGCCGCAAAGGTTTAGAGAATTTGAAACATTCCTTGCTTGCTACCCAATGGGGCTTTCACCTTCACTTGGTCACCCTCAACAGGAACAAGTTATCTACTTTTGGTAAAAGTATTTCTGATGAATACTTTATCTTCAGCACTTTCCTTACTTCCTGTATACCCCAAAGCACCAGACTGGACCCGGAGATTGTTCTCAACATTGTTCCCACAAGCCAGCAGGTGGTGGTGTGACGTACTGCATCCACTCCGTTTCACCCCGCAAGCAATTTTAGATCTACATATATCTAGCACCCCTGCACACTGACATAAGTTCCTTTCTCTGCTATGTCATGGTCATCGGACACATAATCTAATAACTGAGCAGATGTGCTAGTGTGGAGATAACGAAGATCCCTCACCGTGTGCATGGATACCAAAGCAGCTTTCCCATGGTGGTGGACCGGTGGTGAAAAGATCAAGCCAGGGGTCTCCCCCTTGTTGGAAGACACTCTGTGCCACCTCCGGGTGTATCTGCAATTCGTGATCCACCTAGCATCTCCAGCTTAGTTCATCCACACTGGTGTTTAAAGATCACACCAGGTGGTGCACAGACAGGGAAATGCCATGAAGATTTGGCCAATTCTCCGACTGCAGTGTTTCTTTGTACAGGACTCTACTTCGCCCTGTTTGCTGCAATGTTTGGCGGTGGTGATGTTCGTGAGGTCCTGAGACAGTCACCTGTTAGTGGATGGCATGAAGAATTTCAACGGCAAGCTGATCGCCCAAAACTCAAAAAGGGTGATGTATAAACAGGTCTTCGCTGGAGACCAGAGTCCTCTGATTTCCACCTCTCCCAGATGACCTCCCCAACCCAACCCAACAGTTCCATGTCGGGCACCACTGTCAGTTCTGAGTAGAGTAGAGACAGGGGTCTGCAGCTGATCCAAATACAGCAGAGAAGCCTTCAATTCATTTCAAAACTTTATTTCGGTTTATTTCAACCATAAAAGGTGCAGTTAACATTTACAAAATAAATATATTCAATAATGAATCCAACAGTTGCAGAACAATGTGGTAGGGCATGTTAAGTCTCTGGCAGTTTGCATGATTCAATTCAAATCGCCAACAAAACCTAACTACATCAATACATATTTAAAACACCATCTAAAAGCTAGGCATTTGAGAAAAGAATATTTCAAAATCATAAACTTCTGGACCCAATATACGTTCAATACTCAGTATTTCGGTGAGTTTTAGTTTGCTGAATAGTATAAAAACAATATGTAATATTACCAGAAAAAAGAGAACACAATTGCCCATTAATACAGCCATTTTTACTAAAGTGCAAGTGCAGGGATTTTTAAGCATATTTATTAGTGTCACTTGGGCCCCTGGCAATTAAAGACTCAGTCAAACTTTATTCCTTATGAGGTGTACATTAAACAGGAACCTGCTTACACTGAAGACGACTATTTGTGACGTGTCTGTCTTCAGTATACGTTCAGCCTCACTACAGCGGCTGACATTCAAATTTTTACAGAGTGGCCTAATCCATTTTTTCCTAGCAATTTCATATGAGGGGCAGAAAAATAACATATGTAGGTCATTTTCCTCAGCCTCATTTGTACATAAGGTGCACTGATCACATCTATTAGAATCCCAATTTTTGCCCCATCTAGATTTATTAGCATTTGTTTGAAGAACCCCATATCTACATTTCAAAAACCGGAATTTAGCTAACTGGGGACGCACCTCATCAAAAAAGGGTTCAAACTGCGCTACATCTTTAAAGGCTAAATATATTGATGTTAGGGTCCCCACAGATGAGCCATGTAGCAAGCTGTCATTAATGTATGCCCAGAAGGAAGATTTTAATAATTTCTTGCAGACCGAAGTCAACTTGAATGGATCCTCCCAATAATGGCATAAACCTGATTTCATCAACCACGAAGCCACATGTTTGAACCATGGAATATCCTTACTTTGATCAAACTTCATAATCTCTTCTAGGCCCTCTCTATAATGTAAGAGCTCTGGTCTTGACCATATCCTCACCCAAAATAAGAGAGGTCTTAATAGTGCAAGGTGATCAGTGCGTTTAATATTAAGATCCATTATAACTGGAATTAGATATGTTTTAGTAGGTATACTTAATTTACGAATGAAATTATTTTCTCCCAGTTCAAAATTGTTTTTACAATAAGGCCCCCAAATTTCCGCTCCATAAAGGGAAGCTGATTGGGCTTTATATTTAAAAACCTCCAGTGCAAGGGAAACAGCTTTTGAAGCACTAGCCCCATATTTTTTCAAGATGGGTGCTGAATTTTGGAGCAAAATTATTTTATTATTTTCCAGTTGCGGCCTCCAAGACAATTTAGTATCCAGTGTTATAACTAGATAATTAAAACTTTGCACGTGTTCTAGTTTTTGATTTTTTAATACGAGATTCTTCTTAAAAGATTTATGTGGGTTTATAGACATGTATTTAGTTTTGCTGGAATTGATTTCAAGGTCTTTCGAAGTACAATATGTATAAAAGGAATCCAGTAGGCATTGCAGTCCTTTTGGGGTTTGCAAAATTAAAATGGTATCATCAGCAAATAATAATGCTGGTACTACTTCTCCCCCCAATTTTGGAGTCATTTTTACAACTTTTTAGGTGTTTTGGGATATCATTTACATACAGTAGAAGAGCGTGGGTGCCAATACGCACCCCTGGCGTACGCCCCTTCTCACTAGTATTGCCTTAGTGAGTTCTCCCCTAGGCCCCCCATCTTACTTTAGCAAAGTTCCCTTCATGGAGCCTAATTAATTGTACAAGTAATTCAGCTGGCACCCCTAAGCATTTCAACAAATTCCACAATAGGTATCGGGGTACCAGGTCGAATGCTGCCTTTAAATCTACGAAGGCAATATATAAACTGCCCTTCCTTACGTTAATGTATTTCCAGCATATACATATAAATCTAAAGACTTGATCAATAGTGCTGGTTTTGATTCTAAACCTTGACTGGTAATTTGATAAAACGTTGAACTCTTCTATCCACTCAGTTAATCTATTTAAAATATGCCTGGCAAATTTTTTTTGTAAAATGTCAATTAAACTAATAGGGCGATAATTTGCTGGGTCGTGCAGACTGCCCTTCTTAAAAATCGTCTCAATCTCTGCCCCTTTCCACGTTTCAGGTATCGGTGTACCTGCAGCTATTGAATTACACAAAAAAATTTACATATGGTCCCCAAACATCGGAGTCATGTTTTAATAGGTCTCCAGGAATTTTGTCGGACCCCGGGGATTTACCTAATTAAACAGCCTTATTTGCCTTTGTTGTTTCTTTCAGGCTAAAGTGCACGTTGGCAGCCTTTGCGGCAAGCTCCAAATCTTTAGTTATGACAAACTGATCACAATTTGTATCCGAGTATAGACAGGAAAAATGTTCGACCCATGTGTTCTCATCTAGGAATAGGTCTTTGGTAGACCTGCCTGTTTTATTCCCTTTCGATAATAATCTCCAAAAGCCTGACTGGTCTTTGGACTTTGCTGCATTTATTAAATATGTCCAAATCTCTTCGTCCCAGTCTTTTTTCGCTTTTGCAAGTAATCTCTTATAATTATATCTCTTTTGAGTTACTACTAATGTATTATTACTTTTGATTGCCTGGATTAATTCTATTTTGGCTGTCTGGCAATCTTTGTTATACCAGGGATTGCCCATATCGTTCTGACCATTACCATCTCCGTTCCTCTCTTCAGGTATATTACTTCCAATCAGAGCTAGAGCATTTATCAAGGTATTATGTAAATGGAGTGCTGGGATTTTTTCCACTGGTAAATTTAAAAAGGGTGTAATAATCTCAGCAAAGGTACCATAAATATGTATCATAGATTGGGTATTACCTAGAATATAAGGCCACTTTACAGCATGCCTATTATTGCTTTTTATGACCTCAACCTCAGTGACGCTGTTTCCTCTTTCGTCCACAGGGGTAGATAAAAAAAAGTTGCAATGTTAGCATCAGCTGTAGGGGCCAATGATCACTCAGTTCTGGAGTCAATTTTGAGGTCTAGAACAAATGACCAGAACTCTATTGAAACCAGTATATAATCTATATTGCTCCGCGAGTTGCCTCTACAAAATGTGTATGCATTTGGCCTATCCGAGGGCAGCCGCCCCTTACATGCTTTCAGGTCGTGACTTGCTGAGAGTTTCAACATTTGGGCCACTGCTACAGTACATTTTACCTCCCTGTTACTTTCTAGAGCCATCATATTATTTGCTATATCTTGTTCATCAAAGAGGTTATTAAACCCTATTAAAGGTTCAAAATTACAATTGAAGTCACCACCTATAATTATCCTCGGCTTGGACCCTAGAGCATATAAAAAACAAGCATTTAAAATGCAATGGTCTCTGCATTGTTAAAGTTAGAGCTATTGGCATTGCTCATGACATTTTTATTTATGTTTTTAAAACATAAATAAATGGCATTGTCATTTACAATGCCAATAGCTTAATCTCTCGCAAATGCGAGACCTATTGCATTTGCACACACACACAGAGCAACACACACAAAGCCACCCACACACACATACAGAGCCACTCACACAGAGCCATTCACATAGACACACACACACAGCCAGCCACACACACACACACAGAGCCACCTACACACACACAGAGCCACCCCCACACAGACCCACCTACAAAAAAGCCCCACACAGAGCCACAAACACAAACAGAGCCACACACACACACACAGACACAGACAGAGCCAGACACAGACAGAGCCACACACAGACAGAGCCACACACAGACAGAGCCACACACACAGAGACAGAACCGCACACACACAGAGCCCCACCCACACACACAGAGCCCCACACACACACACAGAGCCCCCCCCCACACACAGCCCCCCACACACACACAGAGCCCCCCACACACACACACACAGAGGCCCCCCCCCACACACACAGAGCCCCCCCACACACACACAGAGCCCCACACACACACAGAGCCCCACACACACACAGAGCCCCACACACACACAGAGCCCCACACACACACAGAGCCCCACACACACACAGAGCCCCACACACACACAGAGCCCCACACACACACAGAGCCCCACACACAGAGCCCCACGCACAGAGCTACATACAGAGCCACACACACACACAGCCCCACACACACAGAGCCCCCCCCCACACACAGAGGCCCCCCCACACACAAAGAGCTCCCCCCACACACACAGAGCCCCCCCCACACACAGAGCCCCCACACACACACAGAGCCCCCCCACACACACAGAGAGCCCCCCACACACACAGAGAGCCCCCCACACACACAGAGAGCCCCCCACACACAGAGCCCCCCCCCCACACACACAGAGCCCCACCACACAGAACGATTGGCTTTGCTAATGCTTTGCTCATTTAGTTGGCGACTGTTGTGTCGCCCACTGCATGTTGTGAAGGGGTGGTGGGGTGGTAGGGCGGACCGGATGAATAAATCTCAGATAATACTGCACGTTTCGGTAAGCGATCTCGGAGTCAGACTTTGATTTAAATGGCCTGGCCGTGCACGGTGGCTCGCATGCTGTGGTCGCAGAAGAATAAACAGGGACACAATTAAATTAAATAATTAATGGCGCTAATTAAGGCGGCTGAGAAGGCCCAGCCGTGTGCGTCTGCCGATCTCGCGCTGTTCTCTCCTGAGCACTAACAAGTCTATTTGCGAATCAAAGCCAGCCTTCACCAAGGGCTATGACAAATATGGGTGGAGAGTGGGCGGGGCTTCAAGTCTACACTTCAATACAGCATCCATAGCAGAGCTGCACAGCCCAGGATCGACTTAAAAAAATAACAAAAAACGTGAGGCAGTTAATACTGGCAGCGTCATAGCGCTTTTTTCTTTGCATTAAGCAATGTTACACCGCTGCTCCTGCAATGTTTTAAAAACATTCCACATCCAAAAATCTCGCGTAAGGGAGACCTGGTGACTTTGCCAATGGTTGTATCTATCTATAAGCCTGTACTTCCTGCATCTTTCTTCAGTGTCCTTGTCCTGTCCCTTTTCGACATGCTCATAAAGGTATCGCGCGTGAAGGAGTTCCTTTCCAGAGTACAGTGGGTTGTTTCAAAGTATTCGGTCACCCAATCAAGACAGTTGTAGTTCGAAAGGACCCTGCCTCTTTATACACTCTACCAATCAATAACGGCGCCACCCAGTTCCATTCACTCCTTTGCATATTTCGCCTCTTTCTCCTGACTTCAAGCGCCGGGCGCTTCCTGGGTTGGAAAGCGGACCACGCCATAACACCAACCATCTTTCTCCGAGGTCAAGAAGAAATGCCTCGGAGAAACGTCCAGTCATTTTCGGATTCGGGGCGTGTTTTTCTTTCTCTCCTCTTCCCATTGGCTGGAATGTAAAATTCCAGCCAATGGGAAGATGAGAGAAAAACTAAAAAACACACCCCGAATCCCAAAAAGACGGGGCTTAAATGGACAGACGCCCCTCTCCTCCAATGGCTGGCCTCCGTTTAGGAAGCCAGCCAATGGAGAAGAGGGGCGGGTTCAAGCCCCACACTAAGAATTATAATATCTCGCCCGCGAGACTGCGCAAGCACAGCCTACTCAGGCTGAGACCTAAAGAGTTCAACTGCTCTATTACTATCAATTCTTTATTGGGACGGCTTGGCCTATTATAGATGTTAATTAAATATAGATCTTTACCATCCCGAGTGACCATGTCTAAACCCACCAGATCATGTGATGGTATGCACAATGGAACGAGATAAATTTCAAGTGTAATTCTTATCCATATTACCAGGCCCCCCCATGGCCTACCCTTTACTGATGGGCTAGCGTCCACACTGAACGACTTAAAGCCCACTCTATGGGGGGTTTCCAGTAACCAAGTCTCCTGTAGGAGAATAATATCATTTGGTTCTATATATTCCAAATCAGTTAAATTCCTATTTAGCCCTGCCATGTTCCAGGAGATAAGCTGCACTTCCAGATTCTTACTCAGTTCTATTGTTGATGCCCAAGTCTCATACTCTCATTCAGTACAGTAAGATTTTTATTATCCATGCAATGATCCAAGTGTGACTTTAGGCAAGAAGCCTGTGCAATCAAGGCGGACTACGCTCCCCACTGTCTACATAAATCATTTGTCCTAACCGTAGCTACATCCTGTGCAGTTCCAGAATATCGAAGTACCGCAGGGGAACTTACCCGAGGTATTACAGGAGTATTTTCTCTGTTAAGTCAATCTAGATCATCCAAGGACGATAGTCCTTCGAATCTGTTTGAGAGTAAAACGGGTGTATCAACTTTATTAATACTATTTCCAGTCAACGGTCCATAGAAATAACTTTATGGGAGGGTGCAAATACAAGTATTTTTAAACGAGTTCTCCTCACAGACATTTCATATATTCCTAACCAACTGTGGGCGTCTAAAATGTATCACCACACAGTCTCCTCTTATATTCTTTACCGATTCACCCAGCCACCCTACTCTACGGACCATAAGAATATCTTCAGTATTTAGTGGATGGAAACGTTTGAATTTCAATAGCAAATCCACTACTTTGTTCCGTAAGTTAGACCAAGTTTCTTTCTGCTCTCTCCTTACGGCAGGGACTCCAGCTAGCACCAATACATAAGGGCATGAAGCTGGGGGTACTATACGGTCTCGTTATTGGGTATTAGATATGTGCCTTTTGGGCTGTGTATTACAGTCTTACCAGGGCGACTACTGGGTCTATCGGGTATTGCTTGTGCTTGCGGTCTATTTGTCAAATTCCATTCAGTTCCATAGATACTCTGCAGCGCGCCTTCGATATGCCCCTCTCTATTATAAAATAAGTTATTAAGATTTGACAGGGGGGCATCACTGGGCACATTGCCCCTACTGCCTATTGTATCCTTACCATAGGGGACCCAGCCCTCCACCTGCGGTTGGAATTGCAGTTGTATTCGTGCTTGGGGGCCTCCCTCCTGAATAGTTGTGCGAATAGGATCATCCCTCTTTATCATGTGCTCTAATATAGTATTCAACTGCTCTATCTTATTATCTAACAGGCTTAAATTTGCATTCATACGATCCTCTAACTGGCTTAACCTTGGCTTTAACTCAGATTTTAGGGACGTTTTCAATGTTTGCTCTAGCCTTCCAACTATTTGCTCTAATTGCGACTTATGTGGGGCACAGTCTACCTCGGTCTGTGTACTCACTGAGTTTTTTTTAATATCTTTTGGGCTTCTAAGTTAGTGGTCTGGCTTTGTCACTCGAACTATCCCCCCCGCTTTCTTCATCTTTGAATTCCTCACAGGAGGGTTTATTTATTTATTTATTTGAACGTTTTATACAGCGCAAACAAGATCTTTGCAGATATCAGAGCGCTTTACAAACAAGGGGTAAGTAAAACAAGAGAGTGATTAAACAGACTTTTGAGTACAAAATAGTTATAGGTAATAAGTGAGTATCAACATATGGTAGGTACATGAAGGAGCATAGTCAATAAGATAAACAAATAGTACAAATAGACAATCAGATAAACAAATAGAACAAAATAGGTGCAGAGTCTTCGAAAGATTCAAAGTAAGAGTTCAAGTGAATTTATCCATGAGGATAGCTTTTACTTCTGTCTTAAAAAATGCAGTGGAGGAGATAAGCCTGGTTTCGGGAGGGAGTGCATTCCAGATTCTGGGTGCCATTCCTGAAAAGGAGCGTTTATACGTTTTTTTCCTTCCGGAATCTTCGAGGTTTCAGAAGGAATTTTTTGTGCTTCTGGTGGTTCTTGAGCCCCCTGATATTGTCAGCTTTTGAGTGAGGTAGCTGGGAGAGTTGTGGTGTACAGCCATGTGTATCAAAAAACACAAGAGGGAGGTAGAGCGAAGGGTTGTATTCTTGCTCCACAAGGATACTTAAATAAACACAAATAATCCAACACAGAGGGAGGGAAGTGGGAGGAGTGATCAACAAATGTTGAAGCACTCAGTGTTCTGTAAAATACCCCTCACACACCAAAAGGCCCCTTGGTGTCATGCTTCATCATCGGGGTCTTCGCACCCCTCTATCGGGATGCGGCGTGCTGCGACCTACGACTACGCGGGAGCACTTATAGAAATGACTATGTGTGGTGTGAGGTGTGTGGGGTATGTTGTTATAAGTGAGTGGTGGGATGCGGTGAAAGATTAAAAAGTACCTGGCACATGAGTATAAAAGAAAACAAATGTATTCTGAACTCTGGCTGGTACTGTTAAAAGAAGTGCAGTGTGAGGTTGAATCTGTTATGTTAAAGAACAGGACCTCTGGTGTGCGTTGTCGACATGTTTCGGATTCAAGCTCCTTCTTCAGGACGGGGGCACAACCTCCCCACCTTACTCACGTCTTTTTTAATAAAAAATGTGTATTTACAAAAAAGTGAAATGTATAGGCTAAGTGTGCCTACAGCGGTCTGCTACAAGCACAATGACTTGTGAAGCTTGCTTGTTGGCACCAGCGGAGCAGCGCGAGGGGTAAGACGGTGATCATTGCGTCCTGTTAATATTGCAAATCAAGCAACACCCCTGACGTCCAATTTCTGCTCATGAAGCCAACAAGCAAGCTTCACAAGTCATTGTGCTTGTAGCAGACCACTGTAGGCACACTTAGCCTATACATTTCACTTTTTTGTAAATACACATTTTTTATTAAAAAAGACGTGAGTAAGGTGGGGAGGTTGTGCCCCCGTCCTGAAGAAGGAGCTTGTCTCCGAAACATGTCGACAACGCACACCAGAGGTCCTGTTCTTTAACATAACAGATTCGACCTCACACTGCACTTCTTTTAACAGTACCAGCCAGAGTTCAGAATAAAAAATTTCTTTTATACTCATGTGCCAGGTACTTTTTAATCTTTCACCACATCCCACCACTCACTTATAACAACATACCCCACACACCTCACACCACACATAGTCATTTCTATAAGAGCTCCCGCGTAGTCGTAGGTCGCAGCACGCCGCATCCCGATAGAGGGGTGCGAAGACCCCGACGATGAAGCATGACACCAAGGGGCCTTTTGGTGTGTGAGGAGTATTTTACAGAACACTGAGTGCTTCAACATTTGTTGATCACTCCTCCCCCTTCCCTCCCTCTGTGTTGGATTCTTTGTGTTTATTTAAGTACAGCCATGTGTGTCATGCAGGCAATTTTCAGCTGTATTCTGGCTTCAAAAGGCAGCCAGTTCAGGGATTTTAAGTCAAGGGAAATATGCGAGTGTTTTTTTGATCCAGTGATGAGTCTCGCTGCAGCGTTCAGAGAGGCTCTTAGTGGTGCGGTTGTTGATAGGGGGAGTCCGCAGAGAGCGACGCTTCCATAGTCTATGCGAGGGATGACTAGGGCTTGTACTGCAGTTTGGAAGTCCTTAGTTGGGAGGAAGGGTTTAAGTTTCATCAGAGTATTAATTTGGAAATTAGCTCCCTTAGTTGCCTTGCTGATATGCTGCTGCATGTTGAGATTGGTGTCAAGTGTTATGCCTAAGGATTTCGCGGAGTCCACGATGGTGGGTTGGACATTGAGTGCAGCTAGGTGCTTAAGCCAAGTTGAGTGGTGGAGATTTTTGCAGGAGGTGAGATCAGAAGAAATGAAATGAAAAGTAAATTTATAAAAGCGCGATTGCTGCCCGGGGGCGTCCAAGCGCTAGGAACCAACAGAGATTGCGTGACAGAGTACCTGGCTAACTTTACTGAGGGAGGTTAAACAGAAATGTCTTTAGCTGTTTTCGGAATAAAGAAAGGTTGGGGTTAGATCTAAGATGAAGAGGGAGTGAATTCCAGGATTCGGCGGCATTATAGGTGAACGTCCTGCCGCCAGACCTTGCCTTTTTTATTCTCGGAGCTATAGCCATGAAGGCTTGGCTAGATCGGAGGCTTCTGCGGGTTGATACTGTTTTACTAGGTCACGGGTGATCATGGGACCTGTGTCCCAAAAAGCCTGGTGGGCAATACACATGGCCTTGAAGAGGATTCTCTGACACACGGGTAGCCAATGCAGGCTAATCAGTCCAGCTTTGGCTGATAGTCTGCGTGGGAGCTGTAACAGTATGCGGGCCGCACAGTTCTGCACTGTCTGAAGTCTACGAAAGGTGTACTCCGGAGCACCAAGGTAGAGGACATTGTTGAAGTCTAAGCGGGACTGTATCAAACCCTGGATGGTCACCTGCTTTGCCTATATGGGTAGAAGAGGGAGGATTTTCTTTAACATCCTAAGAAGGCCAAAGCAGGTAGCCGAATGTTTTGTAGCCTGGATGTTAAATGAAAGGGTCTTATCCAGCCACACCCGAGGCTCTTAATGTTGTCCTTGGGTACTGGAGGGGTGCCTAGACAGGGGGGCCACAAGGAGTTGAAAAAGATGGGGTTTGGGGGGCCCAGGAGCATCAGCTCCGTTTTATCCCCATTGAGCTTGAGGGATGAAGAAGACATCCAGCCCTTTACCTCCTCTAAGCACTTTCTTAGCCCACCTGACAGTGGCATGTCAGCCTCCTGCGCCAATGAGACCACCAGCTGGGTGTCGTCCGCGTAAGAAATAATCTTAACCCCAAATGGACGAACAACCTCAGCCAGTGGTCTCATATAGATGTTGAAAAGCGCAGGGCTTAAGGAGGAGCCTTGTGGGACTCCACACCTCAATGGTCTACTCATGGACACGGTCTCCCCATCAAATACTTGAAAGGATCTATCCCTCAAGAAAGACTTGAACCAAAGCCAGGCTTTATCCATTATTCCGACACTCGAGGAACTCCGTTTTCAGAGCATTGAGTTTGAGGTGATTATCGGCCAGCCATGATTGGGTGTTTCTGAGCGTCGAGTTCAGAAGTTTGATTTCTTCAGGGGATTGTAATTTGAGATAGAGTTGGGTGTCGTCGGCGTACATGTGAAAGTGTACATTAGATGCTTGTAACAAGGTGGTGAGTGGCTCCATGACTAGATTAAACAATGTTGGGTATAGGTAAGATCCTTGTGGGACGCCAAATGTTACAGGCACTGGTGGGGACATCACGTTGTTGCTCTTGAACTTCTGAGACCGGTTATGCAGAAAGGAAGTGAACCACTTGAGAACAGTCCCAGACAGACCCATTCTGGTGTTTAACAACTCAAGTAGGTTCTCATCTTTGACGGTGTCAAATGCTGAGGAGAGATCAAGTAGGATGAGGAAGCAGGTATCGTTTTGATCTAGGATTTGGAGGGCGTCATCAATTATGTGTATCATAGCAGTTTCCGTACTGTGTCCTGCTCGGAAGCCTGATTGATGAGGATTGAGGAGGTCAAATTGATCAATGTGTTTTGTCAATTGGAGTTGTACGCATTTTTCCAACAGTTTGGCCAGGGTGGGGATATTGGTAATAGGACGGTAATTGTTTAGGTCAGTGGGGTCAGCGGTTGGTTTCTTGAGTATAGGCGTGACTTGTCCCACTTTGAGAGAGTCGGGGATGAGTCCTTGTTGAAGTGAGCTGTTAATGATTTTGGTCCAAAGTGGGAGGAGCAGTGGGATGAAGTCTTTAACAGCATTAGCAGGAAGGGGGTCTGTGAGGTGATTAGAGGGTTTCAAGGTGCCGAGCAGTTTGTCAATTGTTTCTTCTGAGTAGGTGTCAAAGGACGACCATGCAGCACTGTTTTCTTGGTTCAATGGGTGTTATGCTGTGGGGGTTGGAGTAGAGGCTTACGTCATTGCGGAGGTCGTTTCTTATGTTGTCAGTCTTTAGATTAAAGAAAGTAGAGAAGTCTTCACAGGATGGTATATCGCCTATTATGCTGTGTGATTGTTGGGGTTGTTCCTTGGATTGTGTTATGATTAGTTCAAACAGTTTTCTTGGTCGGTTTTTTGCTTGGTCGAGCTGGAGGCTGAAGAAATCTGATTTTGAGCGCTTTATTTTCCTAAAGTAGGCGTTTCTCTTTTTATTAAGAGTTTTAAGGTGCAGTGCCGAAGGGGCTGATCTCCAGGTGCGCTCTGCCATTCGCATGGCACGTCTATCCTCGTTGAGTCTACCATCGTACCATGGTTTAGAGTTCTTAGTGGAGATTCTCTTTAGTTGCAGGGGGGCGGCCTTAGTGAATATTGAGGTCATAGAGTCGAGGTAGTGGTCGGTCAGAGCTTGAACGTCAGATGCGCCGATAGGGGGAAGAAGGAGATTGCAGCTGTGGGAAGGTAAAGAGTTGGGGTTGAGTTTCTTCAGGTCCCTTTTCCAGACCTTTGATTTGGTGGATTGAACCGGGTTAAATTTAACTTTTTCATTGATGAAGAATGTGATAATGTGGTGGTCTGACCAGTCACAGGGTTGGATTGATACAAGTTGGGTAGAGTCCTCTTTGGAGATGGTAAGGTCGAGGATAGAGCCTTTGTCATAGGTCGGGCTGTTGCAGATTTGGTTGAGGTCAAGAGAGTTGAGGAAAGTTTTGAGACTATTTACCACCGCGTCATTGTGATCGTTCCAATGGAGATTGAAATCACCCAGGAAGATTTGAGTGTTCTGCCGTCCGGAATTGGATGAGATCGTGTCCATGAGTTGGTTGGTGAAGATGAGGTTGTCCCCAGGAGGGTGGTAGACGACGTGTAGAGAGCATACAGGTTTGCCCTTGCTGATGACATCGAGGCAGATGTATTCACAGGAGGTAAGAGAGGGGGAAGTGACTCTAGTAACTGAGAGGTTGCTCCTATAAATGCATGCGATTCCAACGCCTGTCTTGCCGGCCCGGTCAAGTCTAATGATGTGATAGTTGGGGGGGAACTAGAATGTCCATTATAGGTGTGGAAGATTCAGTTAACCAGGTTTCAGTCAGAATGGTTAGGTCAAGGTCCAGTGTTATGATGAGATCAGCGATGTCGGAGGAGTGTCTAGGGGCCGATCTGCAGTTGAGTAGTGTGCACTTGAGCCGGGGGGTGAAAGGGGTGGTAGAGGGTTCTAGAGTGAGGGGGACTTTTTTAAGGTTATTAGGGACGGAGCCTCTGCTGTTTTGAGTGGGGGGCCTAAGGGGGTTTGAGTGAATCGTGGGGATGGAAAGGTGTGTGGTGGTTATGTGGTTTTGGGGAGATGGGTCATATGAGCGGAGGATGGTGTGTATGTTGTGGTCCGAAAGTGGATTGATGGTGCGTCGGGAGCGGTTTTTGGGATTGCGAACGGGGATTGAGGTCCAGTGTGGGGAGTATTGAGTGAGAGGGTGAGTAGGATGGGTGGGGGACTTGTTAGGAGGGGACGTGGTGGTGGGTAAGGGGTGTCTGGGGTGTATGAAGAGTAGCTCTTTGATGGTGTGAAGGTCTTCTTTGTCTTGGAGGAGGGTGGACATAATCTTGTCCAACGTGGGATTGGGAATGGTGTTGGTGATGGGCACTGAGGGTGTGTGAGTGTTCAGGGTATTGGAGTGGGGGGGAGGGGTGTGGTGGTGTTAATGCAGGGGTTTGTGGTATTAGTGAGTGGGTTGGTATTCGGAAGGGGAGGGAGGTTGGGGGGAGGGATGTGGTTGAAATAGGGAGGAGGTTGGTGGTATAAGTGAGGGCGTTGGTGTTAGGAGGGGTAGGATAGTTGGGGGATGAGTGTAGGCTAGGGGTGGCGGGGTGCAGGTGAGGTAGTGGGGACTGAGAATGGGGGGAGATGGGATGGGAGATGGGCCTGTTGTGGGGAGGGGGAGTGAAGTTAAGGGGGTGGGGTGTTCTGAGAATTTGGTTGGAAGTGTGAGGGGAGGGTTATGTTGGGGGGCGGTGGGGGTGGGGATAATGTGTGAAGGGGAGTGATCTACGCCTGGGATTGAGGGGTGTGAGGTAACTACAGCGGGTGGGTGATTGACTAGAGTACTTGGTGGAAGGAGGAGGTGTGTGTCGTTCTGATGCTGTGCTATGTTAGATGGGGTGAGGGTGGGGGCGGACAGGCGATTAGTGGTAGGAGGCGCTGTGAGGTCAGGGGTGCTAGGCATGGAGGTCTGAGGGTTGGAGATATATTCTTTGAAAGTGGGGAACAAGTTGTCGAATGGGTCAAGGTTCCTGTCTGTGGATTGAATTAAGATAATTCCGTTGTTGTAGATGGTGATGGTTGCTCTAGCTGGGAAGAGTTGGGATGGTGCGGTGGAAAGTGTTAGGTCATGAGCGGATTTCCTGGTGTGGGAGATAGTGAGTAAGGTGAGGAACGCTTTTCTCCATTGTGCTCTGCATGTAGTGTAGAAGATGATATCGGTGCTCTTGGCTCCATTGTTTTGTGAGAAGTAGGTGTCCACAAGGGGTTTCAGGGTGGGACTTCAGGAAGTTGTGTTTAAAGCGTTTGGCGTTTTTTTGGGGGAGCTCGGGTGGGTAATTAATTTTATATGTGTGCTTGCCCGTGGGTTCCATGTTGGGAGTGGGGGTGTGGGTGTAGGTAGGTGAAGGAGGGTGTGTGGGTAGGTGTAGAAACAGAGCTATAGTAAGTGCGAGTAGAGTTTGGGTGGTTAAGCTAAAAAGAGGGCATGAAGGAATAGAGATTAGGACTAGTCTAAAATGGCCGATTCCTTAGGCATAGTTAAGTAATGAGGAATGACTAGTCTAAGATGGCCGCCAAGTTGGAAAGATAGAGGCAAGTAATGTAGTCCTCTGTTTGTTATTATCTTTTGAGACCAGGAGGGGGCGTGGCTTGAGCACCGATGGGGATGGTAGCGTGCGCCAATGGCTCCGCGCCTAAAACCCGATATTATCCTGCAAACCGATCCAGATTGTGGCTCACAGCGGCCGGGCACACATCGGAATACCGGGGGCACATCCCGGGACCAATATTGAGGCACGAGAGGGCTCCGTTGTCCTACAAGGGCTGACTGAAGTGCCGGAGGGGCGGCAGGCTGACCGACAAAATGGCGACTGCAGTCGGAAGTCCGGAATGAGCCGCTGCTAAGGGGCTCGCTGCTGGCAACCGGAGCCTGGAAGCTGCGGACCGAGCAGTGGCTGTAGCGATGAGCGATCGGTGATTTTGCTGCCAAGGCTGGAGATTTGCGGGAGGCGAGCAGGCGAGATCGGACTTGACCCGGGAGGAGGATGTCGGCGAGACGGCCTAACATGGCGGCCACTGGGCGGATTGCATTAACTACATAGCCCCATAGCCTTGCGATCGGAGGATCCGTGGCCATGTTGCGGCATTGACGGACACTGGACTGGTGCTGGGCGTTCACTTTAAGGAGCCCCGGAACCACTGGAGGATCTGTGCGGCGGCCGGGACATAGGCTGAGCACCGTTGTGGGCTGCATGCTGGGACAGCCCTGATACCCTGCAGACAGACGGAGGAAGTAGAGAGTGAAGAGGGCCGTGCCGAGGACGACAGACGGCTGGAGGGAGTGCATCCCTGGTGGTCCTGGTGAGTGCGGGCCTGCGGGCCTCTGCCCGGTGCAGTAGAGGAGGGGGCCGTGGCAGGCCTGCGGCGCTGCACGGACAGAGGGTACAGCTTCCCTGAGGCCGGTGTGAGGTTACAGACACCCGGGAGAGGAGTGCACGCTGACCGATTTAAGCACATGGGCGGCAGGGCGCTCAAAGTGAGATGCTGGGAGTAGCAGCGGCGCTTGTTTCTGCGACATGTAAGCGCACTGGATCTACTTTGCTCGCCTGGACCTGACCAGGGATACGGAGAGGCCACCGGAGGAGAGCTGCAAGAGGGGTCTGAATGGTGGTGCAGAGACCGGGCATAACACACCCCTGCTGGCCCTTCACGGCGGAATACGGAGGAGAGGCACGACCGGGAGGCCGGAGACCCCCTGTCCCGGGAGGTGAGAGGACGCAGGTCGGCTGAGGGAGCTCAATTTTGCGCAAGTGGCTGCTGTAAGGCGGTGAATGGTTGGACTACACCTGGTGGAAAGAGTGCGGGACAGAGAGCAGTGGGGATAATCATACCCTCAGTCTACTAGCATGTTATGCCCCCATTGATTGACTGCGCGCACCTGGGCACATGCGCAGTGTGGACATCGGGGAAAGCAGCACAAGAGACCTGAATGGTGGCGAAGGGGTTGGGCTCTGGAGGTTCACTTTGACCATTTGTTGGCATGAGGGTCTCTTGACTCCAGAGTTGACCCGGGTCGAGGTTACTGAGGACGTTCGGGGCTGAAGGTGCGGCCGATTTGGAGCTGTAAATCGCTGCTGAACACTGAATTGGGCGACCTGGCATGAGCTGACAGATACTATTGACTATACCAGCCCGGACACGCCTTGGGTGCTCCCTGTGGCGGGGGCAGCTCTTTCTGTGGGTTGGGCGGACGCTACTGGCCATAATGAAGCCAAAGACAAAGGCGGAGGGTGCTGGGGCGCAGACTGACGCCCAGGACGATGGAAGAGACGGTGAGGGCTCAGGGGTGGAACGAAGGCTGAACGAACGACTAGACAAAATTCTAGAAAAGATCACAGCGTCAAAGGAGTCCTTACATAATGACATCTTGCAGGTTGCGACAGGACTGGGGATCCTGAAAGCCGACCACTCGAAACTGGTGGACAGGGTGAAGGAAACTGAGCTGGTGGTTCAAGACCTGAAACCGGCAGTGGTGACGGTAGAACGCAAATTGGAGGATGTCCTGCGGCGCCTGGCGACGCTGGAGAAGAGGACCGAAGATGCGGAAAGTCGAAACCGTCGAAACAACGTGAGAGTGGTCGGTTTGCCCGAAAAAGTGGAGGGAACGGACATGGTGGCTTACTTGGAGAACTGGTTCAGAACGCAGGTTGCCCCAGAAGGTCGTTCCCCTTTTTTCACGCTCTAACGGGCGCACAGGGTCCCGGCCAAACCACCCTTGCCGGGCCGACCACCTCGACCTGTGGTCGCTAGAGTCCTTCATTTTAAAGATAGGGACTTATTGTTCCAGAACGCACGCACGACGGGGCCCTTCAAGGTGGAGAATGGTACTTTCACGCTTTTTCCGGATTATACACAGGACGTACAGCATAGTAGCGCCTCCTTTCTAGCCGTCAAGAAGGAACTCCGAGATGCTAACCTTCTGCTAAAACCTCGAAGATTCCGGAAAGTAAAAACTTATAAACGCTCCTTTTCAGGAATGGCACCCAGGATCTGGAACTCACTCCCGCCTGAAACCAGGCTCATCTCCTCCATCACAATTTTTAAGAAAGAAGTAAAAGCTATTCTCATGGCCAAATGCACGTGACCTATGAGCTGTAAAGTCTCTTCACCGATCTGTATTATGTTGCTCGAACTCTACGATTATGTTTATTATTTGTATTATTACTTTACCTGACTCTCTATGCGCACATTTATCTGTATTATGCTGCTCGTACTCTACGATTATGTGTTTTTTTTGTATTATTGGTTCACCTGACTATCTATGCGCACATTTATCTGTAATACTTGCACTATGGATGTACCTGTTCTACTTTGCTCCCCCACGTATAATCTCATTCTACCTGATGACCTGCCACTCACTCTCTTGTTGTTATTCCTTGAATTGTAAAGCGCTCTGATATCTGCAAAGATCTTGTTCGCGCTATATAAAACTTTAAAAATAAAATAAATAAATGAGGGGATCCAATACTCGCTGTTGTTCCCAGCTAAACTGCGAGTCATTCTAGATGAGTCGACTCACTTCTTCCTGACCCCTGATGACGCCTGGACATGGTTGGACTCGTACAGGGCTGGTACTGATCGCGGGGGCAGAGGGGACCGAGGACGCCCGAAACCGCCAAGAATACGCAAATCGCAACGTATCCAGAAGTTGAACAAAAACCAACAGGCACTTCTGCAGGCGCAACTGGCAGCTGACAAGGGGGGTGCTCTGGCGGCGACAGCGGTGATAACGGGGTCGCAGAAAGAGGACTCTAACAAAGGCTCCGATTCGGAGGAGGATAAGAGACATTCGGGGGCTGAACTGTCGGACGTGGACAGTACCATGGGGCCGGAAGTGACACAGATCGGCGGATGATTTATAGTCGTACTATGCCGCTTTATGCCTATGGACTGCAATTTGAGGGGATGGAGGCCCTGGTAATGTATCAGATTGACATAGCTGTACATACTGCTGCTTGGGGTTGTAGGGCCGGGGGCTGGGGCGGGAGCTGCTGACAGTCGGGGCTGACCACATCCCTATTGCCCTTAAGGCGTCCTGTAGTCACCACTGCAAGGTAGCACAGTAGGTTTGTTGTACCTGTTTGGATGAGATCTGATAAATTGGGTCCTGTCCTGGGGGGGGTGGGGTGAGGGGGTTTGTTGGAGTGTTGAGTTTTTGGGGTTTAGCAATGGTGTGGGCGCTGCTACTGTGCTGAGAGGGAGAGCGAGGCTACAGTGATGGGGACGTTACGCGAGTTGAAATGCATCACTTGGAATGTGCGAGGCTTACATACTATGACTAGACGACATAAAGTCCATGCTTATTTATTGCGAAGGGGGGTGCACATAGCTCTGTTGCAAGAGACATCTTACCAGGGTGGAGGGTCAGGCATTACAATGGAGATGGCGGGGACAGGTCTTCGGTACAGCTTACTCTGCGTTTGCCAGGGGTGTACTCATTTGGATACCAGCAGGAGTGCCATTTCAGGTCACTAAATAGGTGTTAGATCAAGAAGGCAGATATGTAGCTGTAGAGGTTAGGTTGTATGGTGGAGATGTTGTGTTGTGCAGTGTATATGCCCCGAATACTGAGCAGGCTCGCTTCCTGGCTGCACTATCAGGTGCGCTGGCGCCCTATTAGCTGGCCTGGCCATTGTGGGAGGGGATTTTAATGCTATCTCGAATGTGGACATGGATAGGTCACATCCTCCTTTGCGGCAACACCGGTTAGGAACCTGGCTAAATCTAGATCCGATTGGCAGGACCATTGGGGTTTCATTGATGTGTGGAGGGCTCACCACCCTCATGATAGGGACTATTCGTTCTTTTCGGCTGTGCATGCCCTACACGTACGCATTGACGCTATACTGTGCTCCCCCTGATAGCACATATGGCGGTGCATACTGAGTACCTTGCTCGAACTATCTCAGACCACAACCCGCTGTTGATGTCACTGGATTGGCAGAGGGCGAGGACAGCGATACTGACGTGGCGTCTACGCCCTGAGACTCTGGAAGACCAGGTATTTCAGACGGAAGTGGGAGAGGGTATTAGTAACTACTTTCGGGAGAATTGGGGTATGGCAAGCTCGAAGGCATTGGAATGGGATGCCTTTAAGGTTGTTGTCCGGGGGTTAGGCATCAGTAAATTTTTGGGAGCTAGGAAATCAGTAGTAGATGACGTAACAAAGGCAGACGAGGCCCTGAGAGAACTGGAGAGGAGGAGGCCGGAGTTGCCGTCCTTACAGGGGCAATTGCTGGCAGCCCAAGAGAAAGTGGCGGCCGAAACGGAACGGCTGCGATGTTTCGACCAGAGAGGGTACCTTGCGAGAGTACATGCGGAGGGAGATAAAGTTGGCATGCTGTTGGCCAAGCTGGCTGACCCGGTACAGAGGAGTGGACCGGTTATGCAGATGGCACTAGAAGATGGCACCCTGACCCACTCACAGGAGATGGTGTTATCCCGCTTTGCAACATATTATGAAGCTCTATATAGCAGCAGGAGGGGGGAAGCAGTTGAGGACATAGAGGAATATCTAGAGGGACTCCGCCTGCCACGATTAGAAGAAGACAACGCTGATGGGCTGGGTCAGGATATCACATTAGCTGAAATCCGTGGGGCAATCAAACACATGGCCCGGAACAAGACGCTGGGACCTGATGGGCTGCCTATCGAATTCTACGCTCAATACATTGATGCACTGGCCCCCGCCTTATTGGAGGTTTATCAGGGAGCGGTGGTAGAAGGTCGCCTGCCGGGATCGATGCGTGGGGCCCTGATAGTCCCTCTGCTGAAGCCAGGACGGCAGGAGGCGGACGTGGCCTCCTATCGGCCTTTATCCATGCTGTTGGTGGATTAAAAAATCCTGAGTCGCATACTGGCGTCCAGGTTACTGCCGCATATGACATCGCTGGTTCACGTGGACCAGGCGGGCTTTATTCCCACGAGGTGCACGGCTACGAACATTCGCCGACTTCTTTGAAGCATGGCAGACAATCAGACCAGAGAGAGCTCTGCGGCAGTGCTCTCTGTGGACATAGAGAAGGCGATTGACAGCCTGGAATGGGCCTTCCTTTGTGAAGTCTTGGATGGATTTGGTCTGGGTGACGGATTTGTAAAATGGACGAAGGTGTTGTACTCTTCGGCCGTAGCTAGGGTGAAACTGGGCGAGGTGATCTCGGAGCAATATTCGATTCAGAGAGGCACAAGACAGGGATGCTCGTTGTCGCCCCTGTTGTTTGCACTGGCGATCGAGCCCTTGGCAGCACAAGCGAGGCTGGGGCGATTATATAATGGATTGGTGCATCGGGGCAGCCCGCATTACATCTCTCTGTATGCTGATGATCTGCTCATATTCCTCCGGGAGATCGGTGATGACCTATGGGGGGCGACCTCTATGCTGTCTAGCTTTGGGAGGGTCTCTGGTCTTCGGTGAACTGGTCTAAGACATGTCTCTTTCCAATGAGACTGAGTCTTCCCCCCCCCCCCCTGCTGAGCTGGGTAACATTAAATGGGAACCAGCATGCCTTACCTAGATAGGGGTCCGATTTTACCATATGGACCAAGATTTGTTGGAAGGTAACGTAGGCCGGTGTATCAGAGCTCTGAAAAAATGTATGGAGTTCTGGGTGTCGCTTCCTCTGTCGGTCATGGGCAGAGTTGCACTGCTTAAGATGGTGGCACTCCCCAGGCTCCTGTACTACTTCCGTACGCTGCCGATCTGGATTCCACCAAGACTATTTAGGGTTCTGAGGTCGCTGATAGGGGGATTTATTTGGGGTAACGGTAGGCGGCGAATAGCCCTGGCAACACTAATGAGGCCCAGATCGGAGGGTGGCTTGGCGGTGCCGGACTTTGAACTCTATTATTTGGCGGCCAAATTGCAGGTCTTAACGCAAAATATTGCGAGGGAATACCGGGGCCCGGAGAGTAGCTGGGGAAAGGGAATCCCTCGCCATGTGCTAGCCTACATAGTTCTGCAGCAAAAGCTGGACCTGAGGGGCTTGACGGGGGAAGAACGGACCCTCAGACTTTGCTGGAACAGGATGCAGCGAAGGGCGGGGACTCCTCACCCGTATGCACCGGAGATCCCGCTGGGCATGCTGACAGCGCTGCCGCATGGTGGGGACTGGACCCCGTTAGCGGACTGGGATCAGTTGGGGGCCCTGATGGTGGGAGACCTGTATGTGAACCAAGAGTTAGTGCCTTTCTCCGTGTTGCAGGAAACGTTTGGGCTCCCAGAGTGGGACTTTTTGCTTCATGCTGCGGTCACAACAGCAATTCAAAAGAACTGGAAAACCGGGAAAATGGAACCATGTGCTGCCAAGGGCAAGCTAAAGAAGTTTGGTGGTGGTAGAAACTGTGGACTGAGATGTGTGCTGCCCATGAGGGCCTGGATGTTGGCTGCTGGATTCGCAACCCCAGCTGCGAAAGCACTGGGAGGATATGGGGGTGGGGTATGTCCATAAGGGACACTTGAACATTACCAGAGAAGCCTGTGGATCCCATCAACATGTGGCACTGAAGCATCATGCTGTTAAGAATTGCCCTGCCCAAGCATTCACTGGTGACCAGCCCAGAACGAATGACATACTTCGTCGAGCAAGTCTGAAGCAGTCTTTATAAGGGATTGTCAGTAAGATCTCGCTTAGCATATCCGATAAAACATGCCAGTATCCTCCTAGGAGGCAGCTCACATTTACTGCGCAAAGAGTGAGGCTGGCTCTTCCAAAATGCCAACAAGCATTTTGAGGTGTAGTAGGGAATGAATTAGGGCACAGGTATTCACAAAAAGTCTTTCAGGGGCAATAAAGTACAGTTTGGATTGTGCCCGAGGGCAGCATCTATGCAGGGGCAAGCCCCATCCTAAACTCAATACCCGATTTGCATTTTTTTAAATATCAACAAAAAATGGCGTATTAGCCCAGTTTCGAAAAAGCACATTAGCAAAATACAAAAAAGTGCATGCCATGCAACTTTTACTTACTAATCCATTTGGGATTTGCAAATAAAAGGAAAAATGCTCACCTCATTATGTAGGCGCAAGCATCCATGTTTGCGTCTACCTACAAAATGACGCAACTGCCATGTCTTAGTACCTTTTTTACATTATTTTCAGCCATGCGGCACATACATCATGGCTAACAATCATTGCCAACACCAATATGTCTCATGTATGATACCTATTAACTTTGTCAAAGCTTGCAGTTAAGGTGCCTGTAGAATCAAAATAGCACTAAACATACCCTTACAACATCGTGTTTTGTTTCTAGAGTAATTTTAGCTTGTTTTATGAGCAAGTCAGCCCTGCTCATAAAACAAGCTTCACTAACTAAAGAAAGCAAGCCCAGAATTACTATAACGTTGTTGCTTGGCTAACACAAGCTACAAAGAAAACGAGACTCAGGCAGACTCTGCTACAACTCTCGGCTTACCAGGGGGCTCGAAGGGAGACTTGCGGGCCACATGGGAAGGTGTGCAGGGCCACAAGAGAAGGTGTGCCGGGCCACAAGAGAAGATGTGCTGGGTCGCCTGCAGGGTGTATTTTGGGAACCACTGAATTACAGTCTAGTCTACTTGCGGACTCTGGCACCATCAAGCTTTCAGGCACAGGATGTTGCACGAGGAAAAAGATGACCAACAGGGGAAGGTGTAGGTCTTTTGGTGATGTGTCTCTCTACCAGTAAGCATGGCCTAAGTGCCCATTAATATGTCCATTGTGACTTAATTTACAGGTAGAATGTGGCAGGACCTCCACCAGGACATTAGTTTAAACTTCAAAAGACGAGTTGCAGTTCTAAAACTTTGACTGCCCATCTAACAACTACAACAAAAGAAGCTGATTACTTTGTTGCAGGGCCAAAGTGTGAATTAAATCCAGTTTCTGGAGATGTGTCTAGCTCACTCGCACCCTGAAGAGCTATAAAAAGATTGTTATCATAATAATGTAATGCATTATGCCTGTCATCTTCACTAATCGCTGTTTTCATTGTGCTCAGTTTCAGAGGCAAAAGAAATGTGAAGCACCTTAGGTAGTGGCAGTGTTCTACCCAAGTCTAAATGAAGCAGTACCTGCTGTGCTAAAGCTTGTGGAGGGTGCCACTTCAGTCAAGTTAGTGTTGGGTTTGTCTCACAGTCCAATAAGACAATGGGTTCTTCTTCAGGTGTTCACACAACAGGTTAACATGGTTAATGGCACTGGATTCAAAGTCAGGTTGGCCTCTACCCTGGAGTTGGGCTGGACCCCACTGTGGAATCAAGGAGCTCACATGGTGTTTTAGGACAGATCTGCTGACGGTAGCCCTGCTGGAGGCCTCCTCAGATCCTTCGGGCTGAAGTCGCACTTGAAGGAGCCAGAAGGGTGCTGAAGATGCGCAATATGGCTTTCTATACAGCCTCTAATTGTTGAATTGAAGCCGAAACATGGGAAAAAGGTAGCATTGGTATGAGCAGTGCAATGGGTTCCTTGGTAGGAGAACAGGACCGAGAAGCAGCATGGCATCATCCAGGCTTCTCTGGACGAGAGTTGTGGTAAGGGTAAAGTCAGCCTTCAACTTCTTGTGTTTTTTTTTGCTTCTGACTGGTTATAGTTGAGGAGTTGGAAAGTGAATAGGAAGGACTTTGTGCAGAAATCGGCTAGGGTTCTCTACTTCAACCGGGACTAATCCTTAGGCACTTTTTGACTGTGTTCAGTGGCAGAACTTGGCTTTGCGGTCCCGGATCTCCTTGGTATTCATCCGGGTGCCGTCTCTGCAGGACGGAGTAGTTCGAAGATCCAGGGAACCAGAGGCATACCTGGTGAGTATATTTCACAGACATCTGCGTGTTACAGGGCCTTCATGGTTTAAACCCTGCAGTCTTAAGACAAAACATGTTCCCTTGCAGTGTATAAAGACTTTGGGAGAAAATGTTGTGAGATACATTCCACCCGCTACAGAGAGTCTGCACACTCTGTAACGCTTGTCATCTTGACAAGCTGGGTAACCCGTTGCTCATTTGTGTGGAGGAGCTTGTTTTTCTTCAGCTAAAACGTGTTGCCACTATGAAATATGAAGAATGACCCACACATGTCAAAGGTTGAAAGCAAATTTATTAACAAACCTCCCATCCACCGGTGTCTGGCATCAACTAACATCCATTCAACACTCCATCACTACATTATCAGCAAAGCGGTAAGACAACATTCTAACTTTGTCACAGTGTCTTTTCTATCCTCAGAAAATAATATTTGAGGAAAACACAATGCTGCACTCATCAAAATGCCGTTTTTAATTCACTTTTTGTAGTAAGAGATGTGTTTACTGTGCATATCTCAACTGTCTCTTATGGAGCTCAGTGTTTTCTGTGCACACCATAGGGCCACTGGGAAAAGACCCTTTATAAAACAAGCATTTGCAATGCAATAGGTCTCGCATTAGTAAAGTTTGAGCTATTAGTATTGTAAATGACTTTTTTTTTATTAATGTGTTGGTTTTGGAAATAGCTAAATGAATAGCTTTGTCATTTACAATGCAAATAGTTATAACTTTTGCTATGCTAATGGAATCATGCATTTGCTCTGCAAGGAATTAGTTACTTACCTGTACACTATAGTTCTCCAGTATTATCTTTCATAGATTCACATGCTTGTATCTTCCCCGTCGTCATGGTGGGAGTCTCACGGTAACAGAATGACCAAGCAGTATCATAGAGAAGAAAAACTGCATAGACAATCCCCACAGGGGCTGTATTATTTGGTAACCAGACCATTTCTTTGTTTTGGTCCAAAAGCCAGCCAATCAGCATTGCTGCCCTGCCCTCACACTCCCCAGCAGCAGCTTCCTGCCTCAGATTTCCGTCCCCGAGTGGGAGACAAGGATAAATACCGAGAAACAAGATCTGCCTGAGAAACGGGGAGGCGGGCGGGCGCATGTGAATCTATGAAAGATAATACTGGAGAACTATAGTGTACAGGTAAGTAACTAATTCCTTCTCCAGTATTACATCTTTCATAGATTCACATGCTTGTATCAGAGTAGTAAGCAGTGCTCACCAGACTTGTAGCGTTTCCAGGACAGAACTCAGAAGGAAGCTCTGCCGGAAAGCAATGATATAACAGTAGCTATGAAAGCATCAGTAATACTATGAATGCATGTATAAGTATAAATCAAAGCACTGTATAGAAAAATAATATGTCAGTAGACCATACCTTACTGAAATAGACGCTTCAGAACAGCCTGTCCCACTGCCGTGTCCTCCTTCCACGCAGTGTCTAGACAGTAGTGTCTTGTAAATGAATGCACACTCTTCCACGTTGCTGCTCTGCAGATGTCTGGCAGCGCCACTCCTGCGAACAAGGCCATCGAGGTTGCCATCTTCCTCGTTGAATGTGCATGCACTTTAGAACATAGCGGCTTCCCCGCTTTTTCGTGACATTTCAGGATAGCTGAGGATATCCATCTAGCAATACTCAGTCTCGACAATGGAAGACCTTTTCTCTGTCCTTCAAATGCAATGAATAGTTGCTTGGATTTGCGGAACGTTTTTGTCCTTTCAATGTAGAACTTTAGGCACCTAGAAATGTCTAGAGAGTGCAAGGCTCTTTCTGCTTCCGATGAAGGCTTGCTGAAAAAAGTAGGTAAAATAATGGGTTCGTTGAGGTGAAAAGACGTTGCCACCTTGGGAATAAAGGTAGGATTCGTTCTTAATATAACCCTGTCCTGACGAAATTGTAAGAAGGGTTCCTCCACTGAAAAGGCCTGGATTTCACTAACCCTCCTTGCTGATGTTAAGGCGAGAAGGAGGGCTGTTTTCCATGACAAGAACTGTAAGTCTGCCTTGTGTATGGGCTCAAAAGGCGGCCTCATAAGCTGCGATAGTACTGTATTGAGGTGCCACGGTACAGGTGGGCGTTGGATGGGTGGGAAAACTCTAAAAAGTCCCTTGATAAATTCCTTTACTACTCTGGATGACCAGAGAGATGGTTCATTTGGCTTCCGCCGGAATCGTGATATTGCTGCTAAGTGCACTTTGACCGAAGCATGTGACAGACCTGACTTAGATAGTGAAAGCAGGTAAGGCAGAATACCTTCAGGTTGTACCTCAAACGGATGCAAGTTTTGTCTGTTGCACCAGTGGCAGAAACGAGTCCATTTTGCTGCATATGTTTTGTTCGTCGATACAGCTCTAGCTTGTGAGAGAATATGCCTGCATTCTTGTGGAATATCTAGATTTTGAAATTCCCGCTCATGAGGTTCCATGCTGACAATTTTAGAGATTGCAGGTCCGGATGCAGAATCTGCCCTTCCTTCATGGAGATGAGGTCCTGAAATGTCGGGAGTTGGATCTTGTCGCCCCTCGACAATTGAAGGAGGTCTGAAAACCACGCCTGTCTTGGCCAGGCTGGTGCTATCATTATAATCCGGCACGGTTCCAGTCTCATCTTGCGCAGGATGCGCGGTATCAACGGGAACGGAGGGAACACGTATGCAAACCTTCCTGTCCAGTCCATGAGGAATGCATTTCCCTTGGAGCCCTGTTGACGGTACCTGGACGCAAATTGAGCGCACTTTGAATTGTTTCGTGTCGCGAACAAATCTAATGTGGGAGTGCCCCACCTTTGAAACAACATGCGAATCTGAGTGTCGTGTAGTTCCCACTCGTGCGTTGCATTGGGAGTGCGGCTCAGGGCGTCCGCCCGAGTGTTGAGAACTCCCTGTATGTGCTGAACTTGGATCGAAATTCCATTGGTGATGAGCCATTTCCAGATCCTTTGCGCCAATGTCGACAGCTGTTTGGATCTCGTTCCGCCCTGTTTCAGCAGGTAAAACATGGTCGTGGTGCTGTCCGTTTGGATAAGTACTGACGATTGGCGTATTCTGGGAAGGAATGCTTGAAGCCCTAGGAACACCGCCTTGAGCTCCAACATGTTTATGTGAAGCTGAGCTTCCCAATCTGACCAAAGGCCCTGAATTTCCAGCTCTTGAAGATGCGCGCCCCATCCTTTCAGTGAAGCGTCCGTCGTCATCACGAAGTCGTGATCTCGAGGAATGAAGTTCAAGCCCTGGTCCAGGTTCTTTAGGATCTTCCACCATGACATGGCCACCTTCATACGGTTCGTGATGGCAATGCGATCCTCGAAGGTTCCACTGGCCTGCACCCACTGTTCGTCCAGCTGTTCCTGCAAAGGTCTCATTCGAAGAAGACAGTTTGGTACCAGTGGGATGCAGGATGACATCATCCCCAACATGGACTTGTAAATCCTCACGGAAGTGGACCTTTTTGCCTGCAGAGAAGCCGTTAACCCCATGATCTTTCTCATCCGATCCTCGGAAGGGTAGGCTTTCCCTGCTCTGGTGCATATCCATGCCCCCTGGAACTGGATGCCTTGGGCCGGAGTCAGCGAGGATTTCTCTAAGTTGGTCCTCAGACCTAATCGCTGAAACAACCGGATGCAGCTCTGCAGAGCTTCTGCTGCGTCCCTGAAAGATGGACCTGTCACCAACCAGTCGTCCAAATATGGGTAAATGTAATGCCCTTGCAGTCTTAAGTGGGCCGCCACCGGGGCCATGCATTTGGTGAATACCCTCGGGGCTGATTTGAGTCCGAATGGCAGGACTTTGAACTGGAAGTGGCGACTCTCCACAACAAACCTTAAATACTTCCTGTGCTTCCGATGAATGGGAATATGGAAGTACGCATCCATGAGATCCAAGGACGCCATGTAGTCCTTGTCCTTCAACATGAGTAAGATCTCTTGCAGCGACAACATTCTGAAGGGTATCTTTTTTATGTATTGGTTGAGATCCCTCAGGTCCAATACCTGTCTCCATTTCCGGGTCTGTTTCTTTTTGATGAGGAAGAAATGCGAATAGAAGCCTCTCCCTCTGAGATGTTGTGGCACTTCCTCTATGGCTCCCTTTTGTAGAAGCGAGAGAACTTCCTTCTGCATTTCCTTGCGATGCTGGTTGAGCCTGAGCACTGGGGGGTGGTCCGGTGGTATCTCCACAAATTCCAGTGTGTGGCCCCTGCTTATGACATCCAGAACCCATTTGTCCGATGTTATGGACATCCAGTTGGTGTAGTATTGAGACAGATAGTGGTCGTTGTCCGGGATCTTTTGTGTGGGGAGCGCCTGCCAAGAATCATTGCCGTCTATTAGACTGCTGATTTTTCCCCCTGGCGTTAGGTTTACCTCTGGACTGTTGTTGGTAAGAGGAGTTAGAGGACCTGAACTGGTTGTTTGTGTTAAACTGACGATATCCCTGCTGATTGTACGGTTGATATCGGTTGGATTGAAAAGAGGGTCTTTGATTAAATTGACCTCTTGCACCCCTCTTTCGAAAGGACTGAAACTTTCCCTGCTGAAGGGATCCCAGCGCTCTAGCTGTGTCCGACTTTATGCCCTGCAATGCCTCATCAATATGCTTCCCAAACAGATTTTCACCGTCAAAGGGCATATCGACAATCTTCGCCTGCACCTCTGGACGAAAAGAAGTCGCTTTGAGCCAGCCTTGCCTGCGGAGCGAAACCGCCCCAGCCATTTGCCTGAAGGCCATAGCCGAGACATCCATGGCGATGTCGATAGATTCGGCAGCCGATTTTGCTCCTTCTTTGAGAAGGGCTGCCGCTTCTTCCTTTCGGTCCTCCGGAAGCGCCGAGAGTATGGGTGCCAGATCGGACCATATCTGTCTGTTGTAACGGCCAAGCAGTGCCATAGCATTTGCCGCTTTGATGGTAGAGGCTGCCATGACCGCAAACCTTTTACCTGCCCCATCCATTCTCCTTCCTTCCTTCCTTGTCTGGTGGCACTAGTGAAGTAGCCACTGGGTTTTTTGAATTTCTTTGTGCCGCCTGCGTCACAACTGATTCCGGCCTGGGATGTCCAATGAGGCAGGTTGCCGTGGATTCTGGAGCTCTGTATTTCTTTTCAATTCGTGGAACTGAAACCGCTATAGATGCCGGTGTTTTCAGAATTTTTAGGCCCTCCTCCCAGATATGAGGGATAATAGGAATCGAGCTAAGTGACCTTTTGTTATCATCCTTGAAATCGTACAAGAAACAATCCGTCTCTTGCACTTCCACATCCAGACTGAATCTCTTGGCCGCCCTTTCCATGATATCATGGAAGCCTCCGATGTCTTGAGGAGGGGAGGTAGATTTGAGTGGTTCAGGTGATGCAGCCGATGGGAGGACGTATTCGTCCCATTCCTTCCCCGAGGCATCATGAACCAGTTCTCCGTCTTCGGGCTCTTCATCTTCATCGGAGTCCGTTAGGTCGTCCCTTATAGTAACCACCTGCGGAGATTTAACCCCTTGATCTTGAGAAGCAGGTGCTTTTTTAGGTGTCTGCGGGGGAGGCGTCTGCGTAGCTGGTTGCGAGGAATTCGCCTCTGGAAAACGACGATAGTAGTCGTTTAGCATCAATCGAAGATCAGACACAAGGGTGAGGGGTATAGAAACCGTCTCTTGACGTTCCTCCTCCCGTGAGTCCACGTGCTGCTCCTCCTCATCATCATAATCACCAGATTCCTGGAATGATTCATATCTGGAAGATTGTGGTCTGTCTCTGAAGGAATAACTTTCCTCCTCATCCGTGTCTTGGCTTTTTATCCGAAGCTGAGAGGGACTGTAGGCGGCACCTGAGGACTCCTCTCCATCTGAATCCTGCTCCAGCAACGATGATGGTGGCAAAGGAGAAATCTTTGTCCATGAGGTGAACTCTGCGGATTTACTGATGGTAGCCGAACCTCTCGTCGACTGAAAAGAGCGGATGGAGATCATGGTCTTCGACTGAGGAGAACTGTACGCTTTAGCCGATGAAAGCAAGATTTTCGTCGACGGAACCACCGTCGACGGGACCTTCGTCGACGGGACCTTCGTCGACGGGACCTTCTTCGACGGGACCTTCGTCGGCGGAACCATCGTCGACGAGACCTGCGTCGACGGGGCCCCCGTCGACATCCTCAACGTCGAACCTGTCGTCGACGGAGTCGTCTTCGTCGACGGTCTTTTCGCTGACAGAGAAATCTTACTTGTCGATGTCGTAGTCGTAGACGTCGTGGTCGTCGACGCAGCCTTAGAGCCTATCGTCGACGAAGCCGTAGTCGACGGAACTGAAGTTTTCACCACAGGCTTAGAAGCAGAAGCCATTGAACTGGTAGAAGGTGCAGATCCAGGTCCTTTAAGACTTGACTGCTTCTCCAGAGGAGTAAGAGGAAGAGATGATGTCGATTTTTCCTTAGATTTACTCCTTTTAGACTCCACTTTCTCCACAGAAACAGAGGCCTTTCTTTTCTTGGGAGTGGAGTGGGAAGATTCCTCCTCAGAATCTGAGCCTGATGTGGCCTTCTTCTTCTGAACTAGTAATCAAAGGAGAATGGACACTGGTATCCGCAAAAAAACCAATAGTTTTTTGTATCGCAAACCCTCATAGACTTCCTGTGAAGTGTCAAAGCGGTATATCTTTTCTCCGCCCCATCAGGAGTCTTGGCATAGTCATCGGGTCTACGATTAACGTGCAAATGCCTGCCTCACCCGAGGCTACTTCTGGTATTCTGCAGAAGTGTCCAGAGATGAAAAAGGGGAAAAAAAAGATTTTTAAAAAAAGTAATGGCTAGATCAAAAAAATGAAAAATTTAATAAGTACAGAGAAATAGCCACTCTTAGTAAAAATTCAATGTTGATATGTAAGTAGCTGAGTTATGAGGCTACTATATCTTTCCAGAGGTGTCGACATGTTTCAGCTCTCAGGGCCCACAGGGGTCAGGGGAGCTTTTGTCAGGACAAATAACAAACATAAAACAAAAAAGAGAGAATCGCTATGTCTAACGCACACCCCTTATGTGTGAGTTACGTTACGTTGCTGACTCTGCCCCCGGTTATGACCGGGGGCAGAGTCAGCACAAGGCTTCAGAGACACGCCGCATGGTACAATTTCCTGCCGCGACCCTGACTCCCCGCTGAAGTCCGACTGCGGACTACGCAAGTTTGGAAATTCCAGCTTTTCTGTAACGTAACTCACACATAAGGGGTGTGCGTTAGACATAGTGATTCTCTCTTTTTTGTTTTATGTTTGTTATTTGTCCTGACGAAAGCTCCCCTGACCCCTGTGGGCCCTGAGAGCTGAAACATGTCGACACCTCTGGAAAGATATAGTAGCCTCATAACTCAGCTACTTACATATCAACATTGAATTTTTACTAAGAGTGGCTATTTCTCTGTACTTATTAAATTTTTCATTTTTTTGATCTAGCCATTACTTTTTTAAAAAATCTTTTTTTTCCCCTTTTTCATCTCTGGACACTTCTGCAGAATACCAGAAGTAGCCTCGGGTGAGGCAGGCATTTGCACGTTAATCGTAGACCCGATGACTATGCCAAGACTCCTGATGGGGCGGAGAAAAGATATATCGCTTTGACACTTCACAGGAAGTCTATGAGGGTTTGCGATACAAAAAACTATTGTTTTTTTTGCTGATACCAGTGTCCATTCTCCTTTGATTACTAGTTACTTAGAAAGGGGAAATGAATGGACCCTATTCTTCCTCTTCCCTCCATTTCAATTTTTTCTTCTTCTTCTGAAGCCATAACAGTAATCTAGCCTCTCTGTCTCGTTTAGTTTTGTCTGAAAACTTTCTACAGAGTTTACAGTCTTTCACCAGGTGTTTAGGGTAGAGGCAGTAAAGGCAGTCCTCATGTTGGTCCTCAGAGAAAAGTCTGGCCTTCCCACAGGATCTGCATGGCCTGAACAGCCTCTTTTTAGAGCTTTCAGCCATCATAAGTAAAATAAGTACACACAATACCTCAAATTAGAAGACAGGAAACAAGATTCCAAAGGGTCAAAAGTTCACACAGGAACAGAAGAAAACTGAGCAGAGCTCAGGGAGACTCCTTTCTCACATGAAGGCGGTTGGAAATCTGAGGCAGGAAGCTGCTGCTGGGGAGTGTGAGGGCAGGGCAGCAATGCTGATTGGCTGGCTTTTGGACCAAAACAAAGAAATGGTCTGGTTACCAAATAATACAGCCCCTATGGGGATTGTCTATGCAGTTTTTCTTCTCTATGATACTGCTTGGTCATTCTGTTACCGTGAGACTCCCACCATGACGACGGGGAAGATACAAGCATGTGAATCTATGAAAGATGTAATACTGGAGAATGTTGTGTTAACACTGTCTATGCTAAATTATGTGGAGGCTGTGGTAGGTTACGGCCTCAGAGGTCTGGGCAGCCCTTATGGTTACACGTGTTTCACAGTAAGATCGGGTTACAGGGTAATAGATAAGTGTCCTTCCATTTCTGGCACTTAGCAGCACTTTTAAGATCTCCTAAAAGTTTCTTGGTGCTCAAATGGGTGCAATTTGTGATATTTAACTGTTTCCCTCGTCTCCAGTGCTTCATTTTGTTCGTGAGAAACGTGTCACTCTTAGTTGTTGAAATGTCACTCATAATTATGCAAATGCCACACATAGTAATCTGAAACCTTGGCAACTATGGGTATGTATGCTCAAAATGGGAAAGGACGCTAGCATTCAGCGCTCACCGTGAAGGGGTGGCTGGTTAGTAGAGCTGCCCGTTCTGAGCTTCAACACTGTAATTGAACCATCAAAATATCTGATATGTAAACCGTGCACCCGTGCCAATATGATAAAGACATTTCAAAATACGAAAAAAAATGTTAAAATACGGAAGCTAGCCACACTAGTACGTTAGATTATATCAGTGCTGTGAGTGGTTTATTAGAGGTGACAGTATCAAAACATTAAATACATTCCTGCCCACAACGCTCTTAAGACGATGTGATTATTGAATCAAGACCCCTAATCGGGTGCCTCGGGTGTTGTTCCCTTTGAAGCAACGTTAGTCTATTAAACTAAAGCCAAGAAAGGTGTTTGTACCGCGTATTTCAAATGTGCTGTCAAATGAGACGAGAAAGAAAAAGGGGGCTGATAAAGTAATTGTCCTGAATAACAAATTTGGTCAGGAGGGGAAGCCAGGATTGATCTCTGGTTTCTTAGTTTTACATAATGCCACGACTTGCACATGCGCTCTGGATACTGTCAAATAAAGACATTTGGGGGCACAATTACCACCTTGTATGAAATTAGATCTACTCTCTTGTGTTTCTGCGGGAAAGAAGTAGAAGACGTTTAGATTCACAAGAAACTTGCTGGGCGTAGCGCACTGTTCACCATCCAGTGTTTTAAATCGGCAGACACTTACAGGTATCGAGTACCAGTGATGCAATGTATTTAGCACGAGAGTACATGCACTGCTCAGAAGCAAAAGGCACTCTGGGATACCGAGTACCTACACTTTGAGATTCCTATGTCAAGAACTGAGCATGACGCAATGGAGCTCCGCGGGTCCCGGTAGGAGTCGCACAGGTCCCGCTGCGCGTCACCGGTTTCATGTATCCGCTGCCTTTTATGGGGCAGGTGGGGAGGGCAGGGGTGTGACAGCACTGGCTATTTACGACTCGGCATCGATGCCTTCCTCATCCGAAGGATCCGCAAGTAGCGGAACTACACTGCTTGCGCTGATCCGACAGTAAATCCTCGATCCGTGTGTTTGGCACCACTGCAACACCGAAAGACTACTACACCAAACACCTCCGCGGTGGCTAGTTCAAAAGCAAGCGCTGTAGCACCTTCTAAGTGTTGCAATGCACTGACCGTCTCAACTCAGAAGTGCAAGCTTTCGTCTACTCAGTGACAATACCGAGTCTGTTGTAAATATTTCCGGATGCAGGGGCGCCGAGGAGCCCGAGTTAGTTCCGGTAGTTTTCAGGACACATGGCATTGCTGTTTTTACACCACAATGACAGTGCCCCGTGACGGACAAGCTGTCGTCCTTCCTTCCCAGTGCCCCTTATCGGTGGTGCCCCGACCCCGTCTGGCATGCACTTGTTTTGAGAGGGGCGGGGCAGCAGACACCCCAGCCTGCAGCTCGCTCCACACACTCTCGCTGCACGCTCACGGGGCACGCACTCTCCTCTCTGCCCTGGCACACTGCAGCCCTTACCTGCCCGGATCAACAGATCCAGCTGGTTGTGCCTCCCTTGCAGCGCCGTCGCCATGTTTCCCTAACACTTTGCAGCCAGTATACTTCCAAAGTGGAGAAACCCGGATATGTGTGTGTGTGCAGCTGCTTCCTGGATCCAGCCGCAGGAGGGGGAGGGGCGGCGCTGGGCCCGCGTCCCTGCAGCCCAGATCCCCTCTGGCACAATGTTTTGCTGCACTTCCTGGAGAGAAGTCCGACCCACGTGTCTGCCAGGCCCCTGGGCATGCTTCCTGGGAGGGACACCACCGCCTCACATCCCAAATCCGTCATTTAGTGGATGTATTCTGGGCCTGTCACAAACACCTGTTGATCACGGGCTGAAACTCTCGGCGCTTGTGAAACCTGGTTTACTCCCTCTCTGGCCCGGAGCACGTTTGAAACGGTGCTGTAAAAATGTCAACACATGGACATTCAACGTGTCGTCAGGGGTATTAGGTGCTATATAATTACATTACAATCGTCTTTCAAAATTGGGACTAATGATTATTCATTGTGATGAAGGAGTTTTGCATTAAAATATTATTTTGCAATGTCGCAGCCCCCGGCGGGTCTCTTGGAGCAGAACCTATGTATTGCACTAATTCCAGACGAAGCTCGTTTCAGGCATTCATTCCCTCTATATCGCACCAGAATATAGGCCCGGGATGAGCTCCGGAAGAAAGCTGCCAGCACAATATTTTCTTTTCTCGTGGTCTCAAAACACGTTGGCTGCTGCTCGCATTGTTGTGGGGAATATCTTTTTTAACAGGCCCATTTGTTTTGCCAAGGAGTGTTAATGCGCCCTCTCCATAATAATTTGAAGATTTCACCCCCCAAAAATGTCTTTAGCTCAAATGAATCAAAATTTATTAAACCAAAAGTTCTACACGTCATTCTAAGCAGTGTTAGTTTTTTTGCAATAGTTGCTAAAATGTCGAAATAAAGAAATAATGTTGCTACAGATTGTGTCACATTATGGCGCATACCTTTCCTTTCCTAGATGCGTGATTTTGTTAACCCTGTTGGATAATTTACTCCTCCACTGCAGCATAATGCAACTGACCCTTCATGTAATGCATCCACTGTTCCTGGCTTTTCAGCTAACAGCACGTTGCAGTGAGGGGTTTATAGTTTGCTTTGGACACTGCCATTACGGGTAAAAACAAGTCCCGCGGCGACCCGGAAGCTCTTGGCCGGCCGGCCAATCCGGTCGCGGCCGACCGGAAGTCCCGCCTCCCGAGGTCCGCGAGCTGCCGGCGCATGGAGCGCCCTGCCGGTCCGAGGTAGCCCGGGTCCCCAGGAGGGGGCCGGGGAGAAGGAGGAGTGTGGCGCCTGTTGCGGGGCTCCTCGGACCTGAGGGAGCCCCGATTGAGAAGAGGAGACGAGACGCGCCGCGCCGTGAGGAGCCCCGCCGGAAGAGCGCAGTCGGTGAGTGGGGCCCAGGGCTGATGTGAAGTGCGTGCGTGCCTGTGTGTATGCCTGGGGGGGGGGGGGGAGGGGGGGGGGGGGGGGGGAGTGTGTGCGCGGGTGTGTGCGCGAGGGAATGTGTGTGCGCATGCGTGACTATGTGTGATTGAGAGAGAATGCGAGGTAGGGGATAGTGTGCCTGTATGTGTGCCTGTATGTGTGCCGTATGCCTGCGTGTGCATGCGCGCGCCTGTGTGTGTGTGTGTGCGTGTGTGCGTGCGTGCATGCAGAGGGGTGGGGGCTGCCTGTGTCTGTGTGTGAGCAAGGGCTTTGCTTCGCGCATGCGCAGCTATCAGACGCTCGCTCCCGAGGTGAAATCTGACCTCGTCAAAGCGCGCGTCTGATAGCTGTCCACATTCCTAAATACGGGCCACAATAGGTCTGAAGCAGACACCTTCAATGCTCACGCATTGAGGGTAGGTCTGCTCGACCTAAAAAACACAAAAACACCAGCTCTGCCGCACAGTATGTAACGAGGCTATAACAAAGCAGTGAAGAGAAAAAAATGGTGCACTTTACCAAACACAATCACAAGGCACAGAACAAACTGAAAGAATCCGTGCCCTTCAGATGCTCAAAAATTAACTCTTTCATAACTCAACTCTAAGAAAACCTGACTTACATCCCAAACGACATAAATCTACATCAAAACTCTTTGCAGGTACATTTCTATTTTCCCATCTTACAAAACGTTGGCCATTTGACTCTCTCTTTACACCTGTTGCCCAAACAAAACAATCTAGCTCTTTTATGGGCCATTACACAGCTGCACGCCTTACATAACTCTTGCTTCTCGTGTAATGGATTTAGCACACGACTCAATCCTTCATGGTCACTGGCTTTGTTCCTGGACCTCCAAAACACGTCATCACACCACCTTCGCAAAAAACATATGCTGACAAGGAAACATTTATGTACCAACCCCCCTCCTTCTCCCTACTTCTTAGCACCCCGTCCTCAGCAAGTTAAGTAAACAAACCAGACAACTTCAGGAGCATGTATAGTTAAACAATCGTCAAGAAAGTCTGGTTTCCAACCTTCGAGGGCTACAAAAGCCTCCTTAACCAATGTAAGGGAAGAGATTCTTCTGTTTTCGAATCAGGACAAAAATACTGCCCAGGTACTTCTCAAACTTTCCACTGCCTACTACACCGTGGCCCATTCAATTTGGTTGTTCAGGCTGAAGCATGGGAAAGGTATCCTGAATTTCTGCTGCAAGGGTCCAATTATTAATCACCAGCCACAAGGAGAAAGTCATATTGGATCAACTGCATCATTAACACATCCAGTGCCTTGTGTCATTTGTCAAAGATCATCCCCCTTTAGCTTGTTGTTCAACAGTTGCATGCAGCCCTCTGGCTGAGCAGCTGAAGCAGTACCAGTAGAATTTCCAAATTTAGGCTGGCAATAAACAAAGCCACTTCTTGAAAAAAAGGCATACAAAGTAAACCAATCTGACTTTGTGCCTGAACCATGTATTGCACTGGACGGATGAGAACTTCATGTGCATGACAAGGGCCAGAACAGAATGACTAATCATTGGAAATCCTGAACTTGCTTCACTTCTCCTGCTTATCTGCCCAGCAGACCCATCAGCTTCTCTTTTATCTCTTTTATTCTATTTTACAAGGAACTCACGCTTGTGGTCCAAGTAAATACAGTGCCAAAGGGTGTTAACGTGCCGCTCTCCCTTCTTTGAAGATTCGTCCCACTTCTCTATACTACCTAATAATTCGAACTAACAAGAACCCTTATTGTAATATGCTGCTGCTACTACTGTAAAAGCACCTATTCTGAGTCCCCATTAAATAGCTCTGAAGACATAATTCAACTGGGCAGCCAAGTGGATCACATCAAACCAGCCCATAAAGTACTCTACTGGTTCCCAGTAGATGTGAGGATTAAAGTATGGTGCAACGCTCATAAAGCACACTGTGGATATGGCCATGAATACCTCCAGAAACTTTCATCTTACTATATTCAAGCCACAGAGCTCTACTAAATGTTCACCCATATGATTATACAATGATCATTCAAGAAGAGATCTCACCAAACCAAAAGTGGTACAGGAAATCATACACCACTTAACAATTTAGACTTGATCATAACAAGATAGTCTATGAATGCACACACTGGACGCTGTAAGTGACCCTACCTGATTAAACTCTAGCTTCATATTCAAGTCTTTAAGCTGCATTTTATTCTGAGTCAGCACTCTGTAGTAACTAAAAGACAACAGGTACGCTTTACAAAACTCTTAAATCAAGTGTCTCACTAAGAGGTATTTTAAGAGGCCTTAGAAATAAATGTAAAACGTTTGAGATTCTGACCAACTCTATATGGTCCCTTGAAAATAACCACTACTTTGGAAACACTACAATGCAAACAAAAAACAGCAACAACAGTACAATGGTTCCCTTTTACAACCTAGAAGGCCCCATTAGTTTCACCAACATATGAACTGTACTCATACATTGTATTCAATTGTATTGAAATAGGGAGTTTATTTCTTCTGCAGACAAAGGGACTTCCCTCACCGCGCCCATGCTTAAAGGATACTATCTGGGTGAAATTCTGAGCTATTGAACCTCTGAATACAGCAGTCAAGAAATGCAACAAGGCCTATCAACTTTTGCAGTTGTCACTAGCTGCATAAGGAGAGCTATAATAACCTATGATCCACTTGAACTGATAATATAATTATTTGCTAGTAAAATGTACACATTAAGCAGATGAAGGCGGATTATGAAGCAAACCAGGAAAATTAATGTAGAAAACGCTGGGGACACAAACAATTCAATAAATCCTTCTTTTAGGCTCCACCAAGTTTGATTACTAAGGCTGGTTAGCCAAAGGCATACTGTGTATCATAGGTCTAAAATTTCTAACGTGCTGCATACAAACCCTCCTGTCATATATTGTCCCCTCAAGAATACACCATTCACCTTTCAGCCTAAACTCTTGCATAATGTGGCCAGGCAGCACAAGAAGTAGGATTTAAAGTGAAGTAAGGCAGCACCTGAGAGAAAACATTATTTACTTGTAAGTCTAGTTCGTTCCATGTTAGTGTCTTTTACAGATTCACATACTTAAACCATTTCTAGTAATCAGGCTGTAAATCCCCATTACTTTCACAATAGCAAGAATCGGTGTTGAAATGGCCACTGGGCCAACGAAAATTGACATTTAATAGCACATCCTACTCATACCGCAACCAATTAGATGAAAGATTTCATAGCGTGAGTGTGAAGAATAGTAATTTAGAGAGCCGCTGACAGAGGCGGAAAGGTCAGATGTGAATCTACAAAAGACACAAACACTGGATAGCTGCCACTCTAGGTAAGTAACTTATTTTTTATCCATCATCGAAACTATTAGATTCACATGCACAAATTAAAACGCTTAATAGTTGGGATGCAGGTTAACCTTTTATGAAACACAGTACTGCTGAACCCACTGAAGCACCTACCGCTGGTATTCAGGTCCAAGCAGTGGTGGCTTGTTAATGTATGCCTGCTTCTCCAAGTTGCTGCTCAGGATATCTCAGGAAGTTGCCCTCCAGTGTAGAGCGCAGATGTCGCAGACAAGATTCTGGTGGAGTGTGTGGTTACTCTACATGCTAAGTGGTTCTTTGCTTTATTGTGGCGGGACATGAAGTGAGCAATCAGGAAATGCCCTCTTTCAACAGGGGTTGTCCTGTGCCTGAACGTCCTAAAGACAAATTAACAATTGTCCTAATATCCTTAGGTCTATGTAAAACTAGAAGCACCTGCAGAAATTCAGTCAATGTAGTGACCTCTCTGCTAATGCACAGAGCTGGGAATAAAAGGAATATAGTATGATAGGATCATTTAGCCATGATGTAAATTTAGCATGACGTCTGTCGATGGCAAAACTGATGCTTATGTACTGTACTATAATATGAAATGCTAATATAAACAATCTTTAAAAAAATGATAGGATAATTTAGCTGAAAGCCTGAAGGTACTTTGGACATGAATTTCACATCGATGCGCAGTTACTTAGTCCTTAAGGAACTAAAAAATGGCTTCTTGAGTATATAGGGCTGGAGCACTCTTCCTCTTCTCACTGAATTTAGAGCTAGAAGTAGTGATTTTTTTTCTCCAAGATAGATAGTTGAGTTCAGCTAGGTGAATAGGTTCAAGAAGGGTAGCATGATTCAGCTAAGGTCAGTTTTCAGTTCCCATGGTTGAGTTCAGCTAGGTGAATAGGTTCAAGAAGTGGAAGCATGATTCGGCTAAGGACAGTTTTCAGTTCCCATGGTACCAGTGGTGGCTGCCAAACCTACGGCAGGGGAGATTCAGAAAATGGCCTTCATTTTCTGAGAAGGGAAAGAGGGTGCATCATTCAATCTTCTGAATCTTGAAATTGCTGCCAAATGCGTCTTATCGCCTAGTATTTCAGATCTTTCTCAGCGAGCTGGAGCAGGTAAAGCAGTAGTTGGGTACGGTTGTACTGAAATGGCATCTAATCCCTTGAATTTACACTATATGCATAAACCCTTCAATTTTTCGCTGCATGGTGTAGTTGTACCAGGAGCTCATGTATTCACTGATATCGCACTGCAGACATAAGATATGGTCTGGTGCTAAACTTCTGAGAGCCAGACACCAGACATTCAGGCTGAGTGACCTCATATCATCGTGCAGGATTTGGCAATCGTGCTTGATAAGAAGATAAAGATGAATTTTCAGCAGGATGGATGGTAAACCTTCCAGCTGAATCAACTCTCCATAACAAAACTAGCATGGCCAAGCTTGAGCTACCAATATCAGTATGCACAACTCTTCCATGGCCTGCTTCAGAACGCTGGAAATGAGGGAAAATAGCAGAAGGGCATAGGTGAAGATGTTCAAGCACGTACATGAGAAGGCATTTCCCTTGGAGTCCATTTGCCAATATCTGCCTGCATAATCTCAGAATTTCTGGTTTGCCTCATTGAAGAACTCAACCAACGTGAGACAGACCTATCTGATGAAAATAAACTGCAGCTGCATCTGGTGAAGTTTTCACTCATGGCAATTGGACCGGCTGGCTGAGAGCCCTCAGCGAGATGCTCTATACCAACATCCACTTTGTGTGCTATGGCCCAATTTCAAGGAGGTTGTACCTCCTCTGCAAGGGTATGCAAGTTCGTGCCTCCTTCACGTGTGATTAAGTATATGAAGGCTGTGTAGTCAGTTTTGATAAGGACAGCCTAGTTTTCGAGTCATGGCAAGGTAGCTTGGAGGCCGAATCGGATGGCTCCCGTGCCTAGGATGCTGATATGGAGAGATTTTTACTTCTCTGCCAATAGCCCTCTTGTTATAATTATAAAAACCTTACTTGTGAAATACACAGAAAATGTTTCTTTTAAGACAATTTTCAGCAGTAATCTTTGCAGGAAGGGTGTGTTGCCTTAAAACTGTGTGTGTACGAGATCTTCCATTCGCATGTAATGCAAGTATTGCGCTCAAGCCTACTTATCACTTTGGCAGGATAATGTAATAAAGCACAAAGAGATGAACGGGCTACCATTAATCCACTAAAAGAACTACTAACGTTACTTCCAAAATCATTTACTTTACAGACAATTCCTATGAGTCAGCAGGCAATATTTAAAGAATGTAAATCCATGGAAGACGTAATGCTAAATAAATATAAAGGCAGCTCCTGGTGCAGATATATTTTCTTTTACACATCCGGCTATTTATCTATGTTCATCTGTAACTCACTTCAACACTGTTAGTAATATGCACCTTTTAGTTTTTGAATAGCTGAAAGTAGAGTATTTCTAGATTTGTTTAACTTAGAACGGTATACGGACACCTGGATTCCTATGTGCTCCCAGTGCAATATGTATAAATGCATGAGAACACACTTGTACGAAAACATTTCCTTATAATGCAAATATATGTACCTCTGAAACTATATCATTGTTGTGAGGAAATAAAGTCGCTCTTTTTGATTGCTCAAGCTTTCAAACTGTACAGCTGCTGGTCTGGTACTCGTCTAATAACAATAAGAGTCACTTAAAAGAAATGATTTACTTCCAACGAATTTTAAGAAACAAATGTATTTCAGGAAAGCAAGGTTTTCTACCTATTGACTGTCAATAAGCATTTGTAAAGTACTTAATCTGCCATGAACATGGCATCGGAATATAACTTTGCAAACCTATCCATCGCAGAACAGCGTCTGATTCGTTTGAGGTGTCGGGGCAATGGCTGTGCATGTCCTTTGGAATCGGGTGTGAGTTTTCTGGGAGAGTGAGATCAGGAGGCTGCATTAAATTGCTCGAGTATTTAAGTCTTGGTATGGGAGTTCACTGCCTGACTTATGTTTGGGTATGTAACTCACGGCAGAAAGTGTTGTTGGATGCGTTTAATATAAATATCTTGAAAACTGCTTTACTCTCTCACCCTATCTCAGAAGGATACGGTATATACACATCTGCACTACGCTTTCCAAGGAGACATTACTAGGTTAATGTGGAAGAGTTTCTACTATTACATGTCTATATAGCATGCCTATTGCTGAACGTAAATGCAGATCCTAAACCTCTGCACTTATACTGTGGGGACAAGAGTTAAAAACAATGCACTTCTGAGACAGATTAGATACCTTTTGGCTCAAAAGTCGCACGCATCAGGGATATTGATTTATATTTCATGTCTAAAACTTAGATTCTCCATCTACTCCTGTCCAGACTTCATTTTGTAGTTTACAGTGTTTCTACTTCGCATGGTGCAGGATTTAATTTCAGGCACTCAAGCCTTCTCAGCACCACTCTCATCCATTGCAAATGCTGGTAAATTAGACATTAAGTTATGTCCTAAGTGTACTTGTAATCGCTGCCAGGAGGGTATCTTGACCCTAATAATGGGGAAATGCTGCCCTGCTGGGCCCCATGTGAAGAGCGAGGCTTTCATTTTTTTCCTGAATTCTATAGTTGAACGGTTGGGAGAGTTTGTTCCAGGAGCCAAGTAGGGAGAGGCATGACTGCCCACTCTGGCTCTACAGATTAGTGGGACAGTGGTGAGCAGGAGGTTAGTTGAGTGGAGGTGTCTGGTAGGTGTGTAGAAGCTAGTGCCTTGTTCAGGTAGGTAGGGCCTAAATTAAGTAGGGTTTTTTGTGTGGTTGTGAGTAGTTTAAACAGAGCACACTTGTGGAGGTCTTTGAGGAAGGTGTAGATGTGGGCGTGTGGAGGGAGTTTGAGTGCGAGTCTCATTGCTGTATTCTGGATGATCTGGAGCCGCAAGGTAAGTTGAGCGTTGTTAGAAGGTGGTTCTGAAAGTATGGGCCGCCCGGATTTTTCACTTTTTGAGCACCTAATTGTTGAGCTTTTACTGTGGAGGAGCCTCATAAGTTGGGACTCACCCACAGTGAACTCAGGATTTTACTGGTGTCCCCCTGGCTTGACCAGGCGACTGCGCAGCAGCTGGAGTAAGGGACCCCGGGCTGGTTAAATGCAGACACGTGTGTACATGTGTGTGCACACGTGAAGGGGCTGCCCAAGGAGATTCCGGTTGTGCGCAGCCAAGGAGCAGGTACAGATAGACTGGTGTGGCAGGACTTATGCAGAACGGGGTGGTGACATGGAATAGGCTTTATATACTGAGAAGGAACATGCCAGGGAAAGTCAGTGTGTTTTACTGTTTTTCACTTCATTATTACCCTATAGGGATGTCCAGCCCATGTGCTAGATTAACTTTCATAAGGCCTACAGAATCTGACACGCACTAAAGTCCACTGTAGCGGATGTGAAAGGAGTATTCTGCAGAGTCCAAAGTCATATTTGTACTGCTTTTGGTTCATCCAGAAATGTCACATTTCTCTGAGTCAGTCATAACCAGGGCATAACTGAGGACTGACCTCAGCTGAATGGATTGATAACCGTTCTTCCACAAGGCCTCCTCTCCACGAAGAGAAGACGGGTGGGGCTACAGCCTCATACATCAGCAGCTATCACTGGGTGCCAGGCACCAGGCTGCACCAAGGAGGGAAGGCAGTGAGGGGGGAAGTTTTTATTTTTTTTATTTTCAGAGAGCATGTGGCAAGTGACCCTGAACGACACCATCTTGAACAAACCAAGAGGCTGGACAAGAAAGAAGCAGCAGGGGCAGGGAAGCGATGTGTCACTGTTTGCTTCCTGCCAGCCCCCTACTCAACTTTTCACAAGCATTGAAAATGCAATAGGTCTCGCATTTAATTAGGTTAAAGCCATTTGGTTTGCTATACAATACCATTAGCAAAGCAAATGGCTTTAACGTTATAAAAGGCGAGACCTGTTAAAACAGTCATGGAGACCTTACAAACTTTCTTTCTGGTATCTCAGTAGACACTAGAGAAGTCTCTCCCAAGTAGTGTTCACTTCAATGAAATATCTGTTAGGGCGCAGTGCCATACTTGTTTTTTTCTATCACCAGTGTTTGTACGGGTGTGTATGGGAATATCTAATCCACATATATCATTGCTCTGTGAAATAGTAGCACTAGTGTACGTTGTATCAAGGTACACATTGGGCCTAACTCAGGAAGTAATTTTCAGTTGCAGTGGTTCCCCAAAACTTTTTTTTTTAAAGCAAATCTATAAAATGTTGAGATTTCCAAAGCTGTATCCAACTGCACCAATTAACAAGCCGTTATGCCACCTCTGTCTTTGTTTCATTTGTATTTTAGTTGCAGCGAAACTCGGTGTCTGCGAGTGATAGACAACAAGGAAAGACGAGGCAGAAAGAAACCAAAGGTGGTCACGAGACACTGGGAACATAACCGCACATGCACGTGCGATGCGTGAATGTTACAACACCAAAGGAGAAAAGTTTATGAATCACAGAATCGTTTCGGTCGGGAGATGGCCGAATAAATGCAAGGTTTATTGCCAGTTGCCAAGAAAGAACATGTGTATGTGTGTGAGAAGCTGAACAAAGGCATAATTTTATCCTGGGCAGGACTGATTACATGCACTAAATGTGAGGTGCACGGAGGGGGGCTAGATGTCTGTACCTGTGGCAGTGAAGTGCCCCCGTCCGACTTTGGAAGTACTATGGTAAAAGAATGAGTCTTGAAAGGTGCCTCACAACACACGAAAGCCTTACAGGCTCACCCTCTTGTAAAGCAGGAACTTCCCTCTGAATTTGCAGTGGGTGCCCTGTCGCCATTAATGACCAGGCCTTTAATAAGTATGCATTTCTCGTGCTCTGCTCCCGTGCCAAAACCAAAGTTCAAAATCGTGGGCAAGAAGTAAAAACATCTCAAACACATAATTTGATAATCTTCTCACCACCCTTCCCCGCCCAGCCCACTGTGCCATGCTTACAAGATGAACACAATCGGCCCTGCACGCTGCAAATGTTTCCGTAAACACAAATTACACATTTACTCCGCTGAGTGCGGCTTCTGCTGGCGTTAGTTCCGTAGGAGTGTTTTCTTTGGAGTTAGCTGCTCGTTTGGTGTTGGCGTGGGTGACCTCATTTGTCACTAGCGAGTTCGTTTATTTGCTCAGACCGCGCCTTTACTGCTTTTAACCTTGACACCCTGAGATATCCAATAAACATTTTTCTCTCAGTAGTCAATTTTAACAAAAATCTTTACACACTGCACCATTTTTTTACCACACCATATGCAGCTTCATCAATCTTTAGTAGATCTAGCCCTCTTTTTACATTTAAACATCCGCAAGCTCCTCATTTTGACATCTGCAAGGAGTTGTAGTTCCTTAACTGCGCTAGGCTAAGGTTAAGAGGAGATCCCAAATGATCAATCATGCCACTTCGGTGGGTGATGGGATCCTGTCCTCTTTAAGAGGACTCTCTTTATAGCTTCACGTTCTGTTGTGCTGTATCAGTCAGTTCTAACTTTTTCTCAGTAAGAGACCCGCGGACTGGATTGTGTTGGTGATTCCTCGCCAAAGGTTTCATCAGACCCCTTGCACCCACAGCATCAATCATCTATAAATATATATTTTTTAACATGGCTTTACATACCTGGGAGAGCTGCACCCTAGGGACTGCTTGTTTGCTCACACGGTCGATACTGCTGTCTACTGGCTTTTGGCGAGTGACCTTGAAGCGCCTCAGAACAAGCCTGGGGGGAAACGCAGTGTCCAGCCGCTTCCCACGCCTTAGCCCCAGTGCGTCCTTTTCCGGACAGCAGCACCAAGACGCCGGCTCCTTGGCGTTACCTACCCGAGCAAACGAGCCCAGTCTCAGCAGCACACACATTTTTGTGCAAAAAAATGCTGCTTAAACGTAACTGCTCCTTAAGGGTAAAAGAAGGTGGGGGGTAGCGGTCGCAAATGGAAAAGGATAGGAGACTGGACAGGAAGAGGTAGGAGGTGGAGGTAGAGGGGAAGGACAGGTGAGAAGGGTGCGTGGGCAACGGATTAACAAGAACGGCGGTGTGAAGAAAGCAAGGAACCCATGGGCAGTAGGAGATCAGAGGGGGTGGATATGCAACAAGCCCGCAAGTGGTGCGCACATGCCACAGCGAGCGATCAGTTTTCAATTATCGTGCCCGTGTCTGGGCAGGAAATTTAAAAACAGATAAGGCCTGTGCGGGTAACCGACACCAGTGGCCGTGGGCGGAGCAGAGGCGGGACATGCACCCGCCTTTCCCCAATTGAATGCTGTCTTTATTTGAAAGACGCACGCAAAGCCCATTAGTCTGGGAGACAAACAAAAGCACACGCACAAGCGTGTGGTGAGCTTTCAGAAAGACCACCCGGATCAGGCGGCGAGGGGTAGGTGCCACAGGAGTCCGCACAGGAATATACAACCAATTGTTGGATGATTTAACCTGATGCTATACCCGCTGGATACTGTTGTTACATGAACACTACACTGATTAGGTAGTTGCAGCTTAACGCAGGTACTACAACAGGAACCCCCCCACTTTTTTCTGTTAGCAATTGCACAAGTTTGTACACCTGACATTACACTAGTGAGAACATATTTATGTAGACAGTGAACACTTCAGATACTTGCTTTATTAGATCCATTGGTCCTGAAGAATCGCTAATTAAGCTAGTTAATAGACACAAGCAAGAAACACGTCGACCGAACAATAGCACCAACTGGAAGGATACTCGCCACTGGAAGCATAACATTCCAGCGAGTATCATTCAGACTTATTTTAATAAGAGCAGAGGACCACCAGAATAAATGGTTCCTTGGTACCCCTAGCTTTATTTTAATCCACATTTTTAAGTCTACAATTTTCTGGCCCTACACCCGCACTTCATCTATACGGCAGTTGGAAAAAGATCTCCGCTAAGGAGCCCCTCTTTGAGGTGTCGTCCATTGTATATTGCACCGCTGACCCAAATAGGAGATTGCCAAGATGATGAAGCATGACACCTGCAAGGGTGTGTGAGGGCATTACATCCAACAAAATGGATGCCTAAGGGTAGAACTTCAAGACCCTACCCACATCCCACACGTCACGTGACACGTACTTTCCTCTTATCTCAGGAACAGCCCAGCAACTTTTGTAATCACTCGAGCTTTCAGAAAGCCCATTACTAAATCGAGCAAGAGCGCATGCGTACTGCTATAGGCTCTGCTGTAGGCTTGACCTAAAAAGTGCTTGCACAGAAAGAGAAACTCTCTCTGGGGTGTGGTCTGCTGAGGCAGAAGGTGCTGGAGCCTGGCAATGGGCAGTTGGAAGGAGGAACCCCCTGACTGCCCCCCAGGGCCCAAATAGCGCCAGAAGAAGAGCCCAGGACCAGTGCACAGAAGCAGGGGCCTCTGCGCAGGGAGAAGAGAGGCCAAGGAGGAGAGCCAGGCAAAAGGCTGGGGCAGGGAGCCAGTGAAGACCGCTCCCTGCTGAATCCCCCCCCATCTCAGAGATCCAGAGGGTGAAGGAGAGTATTCCCAGTGGCTGGGGCTGGCCAAGAGGAGCGAGAGGAGACGAAAAAGAAGAAAATCGGACTCCAGGGGGCCGACATATGCCCCCCAGAAGGTAGGCGAACTTTGACCCCACCTGGGGTGGGGCTCCACCGCCAGTCGCAATCATGCCCCCGGGGTGGGTCAGGTCCCGGGGGCTGCCCCAGGAGGAAGCAAAATCAGGGGACACGCCGCGCCCCCGTGAAGTTGCCCCGGAAGGGGGCCAGGAGCCCACCCTGGCCCCCGGTGATGTGGAAGGAGTGCGAAAAGGTGCCCAGGGGCCCGGGACACAATCCCCGGGACCTGAAAAAGTAAAGACGGGGGAGCGCCGTTGTGACCCCCTGCGTAGATGTGGCCCAAAGCCGGGGAGCGCAATTGTGCACCCCGTGAAGATGCGGACGGCGGGGGTGCCAGGAGCACACCCTGGCCCCAGGCGAACCAGCGAAGATGGGGAGCGCCGGCACGCTCACCGTGAAGAGGAGGAGGGGGCCCGGGATTCCATCCCCAGGCCTTAAAGTAACAGAGGGGGCCCGGGACCCCATCCCTGGGACCCGAAGATCCGCCGGGGAGTGCGGCTGCACCCCCCGCAGACCAGCCGGACCGGAGGAGGTGGTTGAGTCTGCCCGCTGGAGCGGGCACACCAGAAGTACCCAGCCGGCTCCCGCGGCCGCGCACAGGGGTGCGGGCCGGGAGGGAGCCGGCAGGAGCAGCCCAGCAATCGGCGTGGGGTGCCTGGGTGGGACAGAGTACACTGCCAGCCTAAGCAGAGCGGCAGGGGCCCGGGTGGGACCGGGCTCCGACAATGGGCATAAGCAGCCGAGGGTGGGCTCCCCAAGCCGTCTAACTCACCTGGGGGTCCAGGTGGAAACGGGCCCCCAACGGTCGAAGGACACGGCCTGAGGTCCACATCGTGGTGGCCCCAGAGGTGGGGGGTCACCCTCAATTGTGAAAAGGTGCTGGGTGGAGCTGCTGGAGAAACGCAGTCTCCCCCCTCCCCCCAGCACGAAGAGATGTCCCTCTCTAAGTTTCCTGGGGATCTGAAAGAGTAACACCTCAAGCTCAGCCAGCATTTAACACCTTCTGGGCTGGAAGTTTTGTTCTACAGCTGAGGGTGTTTTGAGAAGTGCATCATGGAGTGAAGGGCTGAGTTGGGGATGTTTGGAGAAGGGCATCCCCTGGAGGTGAAGAGGTGTAATTGCACTAGAAATGCTTTTACTAACGTTATTTCTTTTAGAGGGACTGATGTTCACGTGTTTGATGTGAAGAACATGATAAAGGTGATATCATAAGCAAAGTTTATTTATGTTGTCAGACATTCCGGCTAGGGTGTCTGGTTGTATATGCGTAATCCTGTCATTTCAACTGGGATGCCTTTAGGGCCGGTAATTGCAATGCAGTCTAATGATACACAAAGGTGATGAGTACCCTCATTCTAAAGTGATGCTTAAACAATTATTCTTGCGGCTGCGCTCAGGTGAAGAACCCGGACTGCTAGCCCTTAAGATGTAGAGTGCATACTTCATCGTCGGTAGGAAATGTGCAGTCAGGGTTGTGTGTCACCAAGACAGTGTTACCTAATTTAAATGCTTGTTGAGATACGGGGGGTCGCCACTGGGATGGTGCTGCCACTGGGATGGTGTCAGTGTGCAGGGCCCTCGCTCCAGGTTATGTTCAACTGACTGCATTGGTGGCATGATGATGTGCATACATGGGAGTGGTGGTACAAGACCCCACCCCCGCGGGTGGGGTGGAGATATTATGCAATGTCACAAAGTAATTCCAACAGTTTATGTATATTTGTAAATTGGTGCATAGTATTGAGTAGTGTGTGTGTGTGTTTAATAAATGTACTCTTACTTTTATAAAGCTAAGTACAGACTGGACAATCAAATATTGAGTGTTATTTTTGCGCATCTGCAAATGGCGATTACTAGCCCACACCACCTCCCTTGAGTAAACCTCAGACTGCTCTGCAACGTTACCCTCAGAGTCAGGCGCTACAATTGGGTGTTTGGTTCCCAGTGAAGTACAAATGTAGTCATGTTATTTGTGCGGGCCTCACAGATGCTGCCTCGTTTTCTAACAGGCAGGGATTCTTATGTAGAGTGCACTGCCGTTGTCTACCGTGTTTGTGATGAGTGCTTATGTGATCGTTTGGAGAGTGTTGAAGGGAAACCATGTGAAGGTTCTCCTGAGGCTTTCAAGGGTGTGGAAGCAGGAAGAGGTGACTGAGTGTACTTGACTAGCCATCGATAGTTTGCTGTTGAACAAAAGTCCCAGGATCCTGGCTTTGCTGGAAGGGGTGGGTGTGGGTCAGAGTTCATTAGGGCACCAGGTCAAGAACCAGTGTTGAGTACTTCCCAAACAGAATTACCTTAGTCTTGTCCAAGATGAGTTTGAGGCAGTTAGATTCAATGTAGTGGGCAACTTCTGACAATCACTCTACAAACTTTGTTTGGGTGTGGACAGTGTCCTTGGATAAGTTGTCGGCTTATGAGTTGATGTTGATTCCAAAGTTTCCCATAATGTTGGCACATGGGGCCTTGTAAACATTGAACAGCGGCGGTAGTATTTTCCTCTCGCTCCCCTATTGCTCGCAGGGCAGACCACTACTTCCCTGTTCCAAGACCCTCTCTCCCCGCAGCCGATTGGAACGCTGTTTGGGGTGATCGGATCAACTTTGGCGGCCATCTTAGAGTGGGGTAGCCTTCTAAGGCACCGATTGGCCACTATAAAACGGTTGATTATGCCTCCGCGCAGCGGACGCAATCAGCGGACGCGCCGGACCTGTGCCGGAGTCGTGCCAGAGTCCTGCCCGTCTGCGCCCGTCTGCGACCGTGGATACAGGTAGTGCTACACCAGGTCACCCCTTTCCCCTAACCTATGATAGCGCCATGCTTACGTCTCTGCGGCCCTTGCACTGTATATTACCAACTAATTCCTGTGCTTCTATCAAACCCTCTTTTCCCTTCACTAATTGTGTCTGCCACCAATCAGGTGATGGAAAGAATAACTCAGTTCCAGCAGAAAAATAATCCATCTCTGCCACACTTAAAAGCTGGCCTGTTAAACTGTCGGTCTTTAGTCAAACACACTCTGGACGTATTCCATACCCTGGAAGAGGATAATTGGGATCTTCTGTTTCTCACCGAGACATGGCTAACAGACGACACCAACCCCGCCATACATTTAGCCATCCCTACAGGCTATAGTATATTGTGTGCCAACAGACAAAGCTCTCACCCCGGGGGTGGAGTGGCCATCATATACAGATCCCACTGGACCGTCTCATCCTTTCCATTTGTTCAAACAGAGCGCATTGAAGCTCATCCTTTTTGTATTAACATCACACCCAATTTTACCTTTTCTGGTCTTTTGGCTTATCGACCACCTAACTCCAAACCAGCTTTTCTTCCAGCTTTTCTAGACCTCATTTTACAAGCTTCACTACGTTACGCCAATTTTACTCTTCTTGGAGATTTTAATCTCCATGTTGATAATTCTGAGGATACCGCCTCTATCAACTTTGTATCCACACTGACTGATGGGGGTTTGAAACAACTTATCAGCAGTTCCACCCATAAAGCGGGTCACACTCTCGACCTGATCTGTACCAACTTGACGGGCTTGGAGGTCCTTGACCTAGTCCCTATAGTATGGTCAGACCACTTGCTTATTCCTTTCACAGTCCCCTGCCACCCCACTAACCGTCATATTCGTCCGGCTAAACAATTAGGTAGGAATTGGAGCAAGATCTCCCCGGAAAGTTTAACTTCTGGGCTTTCACTGGTCGTTGTTCCAGACACAAACTTATATCTTGACACCCGCTTGATTAATCTCAATGACCAGATTACTTCGGTAATTGACCTCATTGCCCCAGTTAGACCTATTAAAACCTACCGTTCGGCTCCTTCGGCCCCATGGTATTCGAACGACCTCAGAGTGCTCAAATCAGAATGTAAACGTCTAGAGAGACGCTGGAGAACCACCTTCTCCCCTGACCGCAAAAGCCACTATAAAGCCGCTTTGAAAAATTATAGAAGGAAGATCATTGAACATAAAAGGAAATTTCTAGAAGACAAAATAAACCGTTCTCAAGGGTCATCTAGGGAAATCTTTGAGACAGTAAGGTCCTTTACGGATCCCCTTGCCCTTAAACGTCCTCCAGTGGTTTCACAGACTCTCTGTGACAACCTCTCTACTTTCTTTGAGAATAAAATAGCCACAATTTATGATTCCTTCCCCAGTAACATTCAAGTAACAAAATGTTCCTCCCCCTCCTCTCCTGCGGCTTCAGAGTCCTTGTTTTCTGAGTTCGCAGAGATCTCATTGGAACAATCTCTTGGGGAACTCTCTAAGACAAAATCTGGCTCCCCATTAGACCCTTGGCCCGCTAAACAGTACAGATCATTAGCCCCCGTTCTTAATCCTTTTTTGAATGGGATTTGGAATGACTCGTTTAAGCTGGGACTCTTTCCAGATACCTGGAAACAAGCTCAATTGGTTCCTATAATAAAGAAGTCTACCGCTGACCCCAGTGACCCCGCCAATTACAGACCGATTTCCCTATTACCTGCCCCGGCTAAAGTACTAGAAAGACTCGCTCAACAACAGCTAGCGACCTTTCTTGAAACTTCAGGCGCGTTCCATGACTCTCAGCATGGTTTTAGGTCTGGTTACAGTACCGAATCTGCACTCATTGAGATGTCTGATGCTGTAAGATGGAGCTTGGATGGGGGGTCTAGAGCGGTGTTGGTGCTGCTTGACTTGTCAGCAGCATTCGACACCGTTTCCCACCCCCTGCTCCTTGAACGCCTGCACTCTAAGGGCGTTCGGGGTACAGCGTTAGGGTGGATATCTTCCTTCCTGTCCAACCGAACCCAGGCGGTGTTCACTCCCCCATTTACCTCTGAAAGCCGTCCGCTCCGGTGGGGAGTCCCTCAGGGATCCTCCCTGAGCCCGCTTTTATTCAATATATATTTTTCCCCACTTTTTGATATCATTGCTCAAATGGGTATAAAAGTCACTTCTTATGCTGATGATATCCAGCTTTTGTTTTCGTTTAACAGCATCACTCCCACCACTTTTGACCCCTTAAAAAACTGTCTACGAACCATCGCCCAGTGGATGGATCATAACTTCTTGAGGTTGAATGCTGGAAAGACGGAGGTCCTTTTCTTCCATCAGCCAACCCCATTGGACTCTAACATCTGGTGGCCTCTGGATCTAAGCGTACCTCCCATCCCCAAGGACTCAGTGAAAAATCTAGGAGTCAGATGGGATTCCAACCTCTCTTTTAACCATCAAGTTCACACAGTTTCCATGGCCTGTTTAGCAAAAATTCGAATGATAAAGAAGTTTATTCATTTTCTGCCCAGTAACACCAGGAAGACAGTGGTACAGGCGTTAATCACTTCACACCTTGATTACGCCAATGGCCTTTACACTGGTCTGTCTGTAGGACTTTGCCACCGCCTTCAGACGGTCCAGAATGCCGCGGTGCGACTGGTCCGCGGCATCCCTCTGCGTGAGCACATAACCCCTCATCGTCGCGACCTTCACTGGCTTCCAGTTCATAAGAGGGCAGAATTTAAAGCTCTGGTCTTGGCTCATCGAGCCTTGCGAGGCAAGGGCTCTGCCTATCTCTCCACGTGCCTTATTCCCTATAACAACTTCAGGACCCTTCGTTCTTCTGGCAAAAACTTACTTTCCGTACCCAGATTCAGGAAAACCCGCTCTGGGGGGAAATCCTTCCCAGTACTGACAGCGGCCATCTGGAATAAATTACCCAATGCCATTCGGCTGATCAAGGATGAACAACCCTTCCGGAGAGCCTTAAAAACCTACCTGTTTTGCTGATTCTCTTCTTTTTCAACCATCTCATGCAGTATGATGTTACTCAGAAGCGTCGGGACACCCCGTTGGGGTAGCTGTACGCTATATCAAGATACACTTAAATAAATAAATAAATAAAACAGCGTGGCACTGAGTGAAGATCAGTGGGGGTCTCCAGAGATCAGCTTGGTTGGTTTGGAGGTGTAGAGGGGAGTAGGCTTAACTTTGTACGTCCTGTGAGGCAGACCCACTGAAGACCTGCACCACGAATTTCTGACTTGCGGAGGCGCTAGATGAGGACAGAGTAATACTGTTTCAAAAGTCCTGGAGCAGTCTAACAGGATGAGGGCTGTGGTGTCGCCTGCATCCTTGATGTTCTAGATGTCATCAGTAGTGACAATGAGGGCGGTTTGGGTGCTATGATTTGGTCTAAAAACTGATTGGAATGGGCCCAGGAGATGACTTTCGTCTAAGTAGTTTGCTAGTCGCTTGCTGGGTAGGCTAGTAACAAGATAAGACTATAGTTAGCTGATGAGGAAGAGCCTACTGTGGGTTTCATTAGGAGTGGTAAGATGGTGGTGTGTTTCCAGGGGTTTGGGAAGATAGCCGGGGTTAGACAGTCGTTGAGGATTGGGGTGAGGGTGGTGCAGATGGGCTCAACTCCTCTTACAAAGGCAAAGTGTAGGAAGGGGTTACCGAGTGAGTATTGAAGTATTGTGGAGGCATGTCCATTTTCAAGCAAACTGGCGCTTGCCACTATTGTGTGTGAATTGCACATAAATTCACACACGTACATTTTCTGTATTCATCTTATTACTTCATAGCGAAAAAATCACGAAGTTCAAATAAAGACCATTAGTAAGCAAAAATTGAGACACTACCTAGTAGCATAAAAGCCAAACGAGAAAGGCACAGAAAAACTTCACTACTGGAATCAACTTGAGAAATGAATGGAAGATAATTCACTTTACTGTGGCTGTAAAATGGTCTTTGTAAAATATCTCATGGGCTTTCAAGGGATGATGGCATGCATCGAGGGAGTCCGTTCCCTGCCAGGGACGGACTCGTTTGGCTTTTATGCTACGTGCAGTTTCACAGTTTTTGTTTATTAAATGTCTTTATTTAAAGTCAGTCCTTTTTTTCCTCTAAGGTCATCTGAGGAATATAGCAAATGTACATGCGTCAATCTATTTGCAATTCACACAATAAATGGCAAGTGCCAGATTGTTTGAAAATGGGTGTGCCTCCACAGTACTTCAGGCCCAGAAGCATGTTCGGTTTGCCGCATTCAATTCCATATTAACTTTATTTCGGCCAGTTTGACCATAAAAGCACAGATAAAATAGCACACATTTCATTTACTTTACATACAATTATAAAAATTGGGTAAAAACATAGCCAAATATGGCCTAAAACATTATAAAATACAGTACAATCTATGATAGCAGCTAAATGGTAGCAGGTTCACTTCATATGAGTCACTGTAACTATCAGAAATAGGGAGTAATAATGACGATGGTAACGTGCATGTGCCAAATATATAAACAATTCACCAGGCGAGATTTAATGTATCAAAGTTTTAACTACTCTGGTCTGAACGTTCGATTCTCAAAGGCATCATTCCGGTATAACGGTAAATTTCTATTGAAAATAAATAAATTAGACCAAAACAATAATTCCAGATTGAACAATTAATTCCTTTGGAACACCATCGTTAAACAAGGGGTGAGCAGAGGTTAGATCATCGTCATTCAGTTAATTTTTTCACTATTATTTTTTGTTTTAACTTTAGAAAGCCTGCTACCGAATAAGCTATGGGGAGGCTAGTGTCATTTTCCAATATCCTGTAGGCCTCAGAACAGCGCCTAGTTCCCAAGTTTCTGCACATCTGGACCATCCACTGTTTTCTTGCTTTGAGATACCCGGGGCAACAAAAAACACTTATGATAGTCTGTTTCTATGGTACAGTCACAAGCCGGACACCCCTGGGTTTGTAAGCCCGCCCATTTGTTTGTAAAGGAGCGGAGTGGCAGCACCCCATCTCTAAACTGGAGGTAAAGTTTCCTGGCTCCTGCCGACTTGATGTTGTTCAATGCCGGCCCTAGGCTATACAGATCCTTAATTTTTAAAAAAGCTGCTGTTAACTTGCCTACTAGGGAATTACTCTGGAGTTGTGCCAGTTTGTGCTCCCAGTAACAATCCTTTAGTTCTTTCCTGGTATGCCACATTCATTTGTGGCAGGGGGTACCCAGAACCTGCTATCTACAATGATCGAGCTTTAAAGTGGCATACATACATCCAAGAACCGTGAGATTACACCGACCATGAATCCAAATAAAAATGAATAGGAAAGTAGCCATCTCCTCTTAGCCTCAATGATCCAAAAAAAATTCAGAAAGAATAAAGTTGGTCTGAGTTCGGCCAACTAACTGCCTTTGGAAATCCAATCGGTATTGATCATTTGAATGCTGGGAATCTACAACATAATGTAAAATGCTATATACTTCAGGTGAGAAAGATCCAAATCCCAAGAATACTATGCAACCAATATATACGTTGCAGGTTATGCTTAGCAAATAGGCGAAAAGTAATTAACACACAAAATAAACAATTTTAAAAAACTGTAGTGTAATGGGCAAAAACAACTGTACACCTAAAACAACATACACAACTTTAGTACTAATGAAGGGTAAAAAGATTGCAAGCAGATGCATCAGGGTTATTCCATAATATCATGCAAAACCATTCAGGGAGATTTTGCAAAGAGGTGCTGCGTTGGATCTTTCTGCCAGCGATGTTAACACAGAAAGACAAAGTAATTTGTATCTGAAGCAAACGGGACCATAAAAGTAAGGCACGCATTAAATCCCTTCCACTTTGCACTGGCACAAAAACACGACAATTCAGGTGTAAAGCTTGTGCTAGATATTAGTAATTCGTGGAAAGATCAACAAGTATAATTTAGAACAAGGAAGAGACATTGCATTGGGAATTGAATACGAGAAAAGTAAACAAGCCCTTCCTTATGTATTTGAGTAAAAGCCAAATTCGGCTTCCTTGGCTTGCATTCACAACCAAATGTTGCTCAAATCCTCCAACAACAAAAAAATGCCACAGCAAATTACTGAACTTTACAATGAGCTCGCCAAGAGCACAGAATTTCTTAGTGTTTCAACAGCTTCCCGCCTCATCATGGCAACACATACCCATGTATTAGCTCTAAAGTGGAAACTCTGGATGCCCGCTTACAAACGGTGGCTTTGAGGTATATGAAATATCTTACGAAGTTTTTCTTGTCCACAGAGCACTGCACAGCTTACTATAGTTAATATGTTTCACTTGCCCGTGCATCAGCTAGGACACCATCTCCCATGAGACAAGTTTGATCAGGGTTTTTTTGTTCAAACGCCGCTTGAGAAGTTCTAGACTGATACATTGAAGTCAATACAAACTGCTTTGTCAATCTACAGTTTGTATGTGCAAAATGTTTAACCTAATGCATTCACAGCCTCAGTCTGCTCTACTTCTTCCTGCAGAAAGAGTTTCAGCATTTAAAGAAAACCTTTCAATCTTTGAAATAACCACTGTATTGTACTGCCAGAGCTAAATCAATATTCCAGTAAGGAGTACCGACTGCAATTAATGTCAGCCCATTTCCATTCTAATACTATCAAGGAATAGGTGTTTTCAGGAATATACTGGTTCCTAGTCGCATTAGGGAACTTACAGGAAATTTCAGGTGAAAGGCATGCACTGTACGAAATAAATGACTTGGGGCCCAGTGGGATAGGGTTTTGTGCTCCGGGATACATTGGCTGAAGTACCTGCTTTATACTTAACTTGGCAAATAAATTTAAGGCAGGCAAATAATCTTGGGCTATACCAGGCACATGAATAATTTGTATATGGAGTACGGTTTTTGTAGCCAAAATATTAATAATAATAATAAAGGCGATTTATAATGCGCAATTTAGCTCAAGGGCGTCAAGGCGCAAGACAATATAAATGTCATATGACCGGTCTCAGAATCGCCAAGCCCATGGCTTAAGAGTACGCCTCTTGAAAAAGACAGGTTTTTAGGTCCTTGCGGAAAAGTGCCAAAGAAGACTGTCCCACCAGATCGGGGGGAGTTCCAAAGCTTAGGTACAATGGTGGAAAAAGCTTTGCCTCCCCATCTGGCTTTGGCAAATCTCAGCACTTGAAGAAGATTTTTTGTAGCAGATCGAAGGGCTCTACTGGGGTGATAGGGAACAAGGAGGGATATAATGCCTTCCGACCCAGCACCATAGATGGCCCCATGGGCGAGACAAAGAAGCTTAAAAGAAACCCTAACCTGAACCGGCAGCCAGTGAAGGTCTTTCCTAGCCCGGGAAACAGAGGATAGGCTGGGAAGATTAAGAACCAGCCTTGCTGCCGCGTTTTGGACCATCTGTAGTCGATGGACAGAACTCTTATTCATGCCCAGGTACAGTGCATTACAATAGTCTAGTCTCGATGAGACTAGGGCTACCGTGGCCCACTTCCTCGCATCTGGAGAAAGGTACGGTCCTATCTTTCTCAGGATCCTGATGATACCACAACAGGTGGACACGGTCCTACTGACCTGCCGGTCAAAGGACAGAGTGGTATCAAACAGGACCCCCATGTTCCTAGCGGAATGCGAGGGAATAGGGCAGTCCCCAAGGGAGTCCGGCCACCAGACTTTTGACCAAATATCATGGCCACCCCCAAAGATCAAAACTTCAGTCTTTTCTCCGTTGAGCTTTAAGAAGTATTGAACCATCCAGTGAGACACCGCCTCCATACAAGTTCTAAAATTGAAGGCGGAGTCGTTCACCGACTGCGTTAGAGAGACCATAATCTGGGTGTCGTCGGCATAGGACAACACCTCGAACCCATAGGATCTCACTACCCTGGCAAGTGGAGCCACATAGATATTAAACAGGGTGGGGCTTAAAGAAGACCACTGAGAGACCCCACATTGCACAGGTGTGGTAGGGGACAGAAAATCACCCAGCTTCACTCTCTGCTCCCTTTGATGGAGAAAGGAAGCTAAGAGTTTGAGGGCAGGGCCGGCGACACCTATCTCCCTGAGCCTGGAAACCAGGATGGCGGGTGACAGGCTGTCAAAGGCCGCCGTCAGATCGAGTAGAACCAGCAGAGCGATCTGGCCCTTGTCCACCTTCGAACGGATGTTGTTTACCACCACAGTCAGAGCAGATTCAGTGCTGTGGGCTCTTCGAAAGCCGTGCGGAGAGATGTCTAATAGGTTCGAGTCATCGAGAAAGGTGGTTAGATGGTGATTGAGATGGATTTCTAGTATTTTGGCTGGGGCCGGAAGCAAAGAATTAGGCCAGAAGTTTTTAAGGACTGCAGGGTCCAGAGAGGTTTTCTTCAAGAGAGGCCTAACCACCGCCAGTTTCCAGGCCAGGGGGAAAACCCCTTCGGTAATGGCAAGGTTAAGCACCTCTAGCAGGGGGGGCAGAATCACTTCCCTGCAGCTCTTCAAAACCTTCAGAGGATAAGGGTCCAGGGGAGAGCCCGATTTGATGCTGTTGAGGAGGCGCTTACAGTCATCCAGAGTGAGCAAAGGATAGGAGAAAAAGCAGGGTATAGATTGAAAAGGGTCAGATGCCGAGAAAGAAGCCAATGAGGAAAAGTGAGAGGGATCTAGTTCCCGGTTACGAAGCTCCAGGGAGCTGTAAATGTCATCACATTTTTTATGAAAGAAGTTAGAGATCTTATTGCAGAGCTCCTGGGATTCCACTATAGCCTCCACCTTCTGGGGGGCTGAGAGGGAATCAATGTTAAAAAGATCCCTAGGGGAGTTCAGAGCAGCAGTCAGATTTAGAAAATGGGATTTCTTTTCCTCAATAATGGCCATTTTATAGTCCTTCAGAAGCTGTTTGTGCTTTCGTCCTGATTTCCGAGGAGTCCAGATGAGCACGCCAGAGCCTCTCTTGCTTTCTACAACCCTGTCTCAGACGTCTAAGTCTGTCAGAGAACCAGGGGGCAGAGGGGCTCTTCCTGGCAGAATAATGCTGCTTCGCGGGGGCTAGAAGGTCTACCGTCTCTGTAATGGTATTGAAAAGGTCCGTGGCAGCGAAGTTGGTGTCCTTATTAACGAAAGGGCGTAGTTTGTTGAGGAAAGGGGAAAGAGCTTCGTTATCAATGTGCCTGAAACTCCTTCTAAATCCCCATTTTTTAACCTCATGGCTAAAAGAAGCATCCTGATGGAGTATGAGCTCAAAAGGCACAGCCAAATGGTCTGACCAAGCTAACGGGATGGGGGTACCGATCTTCAGTCGGGAGTCATTGGAAAAGACACCATCCAAAGTGTGGCCAGCTGAGTGTGTGGTACTGTCCACAAGTTGGATCAGGCCACAGGCCTGCTGGGATTCAGTCAAGGACAAAGTGTCTTTGGAAGTAAGGTTCGGTAAATGAAAATTAAAATCTCCCAGGAGTGTGACATTAGATCTATCAATCAGGGGTTCCAAGAGCCTCATTAGATCTAGGCTGAAGGAAGTTCTCGGGCCTGGGGGTCTATAAACTAAGATGCCAGAAAAGGAAGCCATGGGGGTAGCATTGGTAGAAAAATACATAGCCTCAAACGAATCTGCAGGTGTAGAGAGATGTTCGATTCGGCAGATAGAAGAGCCTTTATGTAAAATACCCAACCCGCCTCCTCTACGTCCTGTTCTATCCATCCTGGTCAAGGCATAGCCCGGGGAAATAGCCTACACCAGGTCGGACCGGAGGAATCCGTGAGCCAAGTTTCGGTAATGAACATCCAAGCAGGCTTCCTTGCTGATACAAACTCCCTGAAAGCGATGTTGTTCTTGACCAGGTATCTTGCATTGATGAGGTAACCTGATTCCTTCTCCGAGGGAGTGGATCTCAATACCCCAGAATCGGAGATTTGTTTCTGGACACTCCGTTTCCTACCGCGGGCACGATGACAAGTGCCGCAGTATAAGTAAGGGAGGGCAACAGGGGCTAAAGTATGATCACAGGGATTCCATGAGGGCTTGAGGGACATTAGTGTATGAGTGGAATACAAACTACTTACTGGGGATAAGGAAAACCGAGGACCAGCGTGCCTGGCCCCTGACGCCGACTCGGCGCGGACGGGTGCAGACGGGCTGGACAAAAGAAACAATTTTGAGAAATTGGAAGCAAAGACATATCTTTCCAAACCTTGAACAAAGACATAAGTTCCTTAAAGCAAAAATAAAGATAATTATGAATAGATAATTAGATAGATTAAATAGATATATTAGCTAGAGTAAATAGAAATATTAGCTAGATTAAATAGATCTGAGGAAGGGATCGTTAAGGAGCCTTGTCAAGAATAATTTGGTCCCCCCCCCCAGCCTTCAGATGCAAGAATCAACCAAAGACATAAAACCGAGTCAACTTAGTCCAGGTATTCAGGCGTTAACATTATATGATACATAGACCATCTGGTTTTAGGTTTAAACCTATAATAACTGATAAACCCCCACCGAAAGAAAAGTAGGCTTCACCGGTTTAAACATAAACACTGAAAAAACACCTTTGCAACCCCAAACTAAGTGCCATTCAAAGCAAGGAAAAGATGAGTGAAAGGGTCATTTTTATTTCTTCCTGAAGGGGCCCATACAATGTAACTTTGTTATACAAGGTAGCATCAAAAAAGACATGGCTAACATTATTCTGCTTAGAGATGTTACTAAAACATTGTCTCTTATTCCTTCTGCTTTTTTAGTTTTGTGGTTTTTGGTCTAAAGATGCAGTGTTTAGATTCATGTTTTAGGTCATATTTAGTATTTTATAAACTGTAGAGAATCTTGAAATATTAATATCATTTTGATATTTTGGCTGCATTTAATGGCAGAGGCAGATAAGACAAAATAAACAGAAGTCTGTCTTCCCGTGCAGCACTGGCAGATCCCAATTCAGGAGGGGGGGGGGACTTCAGCCGCGCCATTTTCTATGCAAGCACATGCATGTTGATACATGCATCTCTCTCAAAATTACGACAGTTGCCTTTTTTTCTATTTACCAATCTGTAATGGACTGGTAAATTAAAAATAAAAGTAGCGCAAAAACGTGTTTTTAAAGTTAATTAAAAAAATATATAATTACATTAATAGGACTGCAGGGTGAGCGTGCAAATAAGGAGCAGGTGGAAAGCGAGGGGGCAGGGGTTGAGAAAAGCAGCACATGAAGGAAAGCAACACGGAAGGGGAAAGGCACACAATCAAGAGAGCAACTGAGGGACGGGAATAGAAGCACAAGGGCAAGAGAGTTCAACAAGGAGCACCGGGTGGGGGGGCGGGGTTATCAGTCAGAGAACAAGTAGTGAGGGGAGAAGAGAAGCTTATGGGAAAGACATCTGGAAAACACATGAAAACTCGTGGAATAATTAAGCAAAAAGAAAAAAGGAGTTTCCATAAAGTGACCAGTGGAAGGACACTAGTAAAGAGTAAATGCCACACAGGAGGGTCAAACAAAATGTACAGGCAAGCCACTAAATAGGCAAGCAAGCAAAGGATAGCGACACTAAAGCCAACCAGTAGTACAAAACCGATAGGCTTTAAACCTACTGTAAGTTCTTGGCAAGCTTACAATAGTTTTTTTCAACCGATCACCTGTGCTGCCAGATAGATTAGAAATAAAAAGGGATCGGATTGTACGAGGAACCTTTTCTACAATTGTCCTTTTTGGAAGGAAAATACTACTTACCAGTATGCATCTGTTCTTGGCATGTAGAGCTGCAGAGTCGTACACTATGCATTAGATCGCCACCTGGTGTTGGGCCCGGATGATTGCAGGTTGTTGTCTCCTTGGAGAAGTCTTTGTAGTCACGATATAGGTGACTCCTCCCTTGGACAATACTGCGCATGGGCATCGGCTCCATCCTTAGATTGTTTTTCGCCATGATGGAAAATGATGAGTTAGTAAAGATACAGTAAGAAAAACAGGATGTCCATGCGTGTGCATCTAAGTAAGATGAGAACTGGAATGGATACAAATCCGGGGAGGCGGGAGGGCGTGTACGACTCTGCAGCTCTACATGCCAAGAATAGATGCATACTGGTAAGTTGCATTTTCCGTTCGAGGCATGTGAGCTGCAGATCGTACACTATGCATCAATTGTGCAGCAGTGTCTCCCCTAGCGGTGGTCACCTGTATCCATTGCAGTAGTCTGAAATAATGTTCTAAGGACAGCCTGGCCTACTGCAGCTTGCTGCTTGGCTTGCACATCAACACAATAGTGTTTAGTGAAGGTGTGTGGTGTAGACCATGATGCTGCCTTGCATATGCCCTCTAATGGTATATTTCCTAAGAAAGCCATAGAGGCTCCTAGCTTGCGAGTGGAGTGTGCTCTAGGAGGAACTGTTAGCGTGCGTTTAGCTTTTTTATACCATATCTTTATGCACTTAACAATCCACCTGGCAATCCCACCCTTAGAGATAGGGTTGCCTTTGTGTGGAGGAGAGAAAGATGCAAACAATTGTTTGGTCTTTCTTAAGGATTTGGTTCTATCTATGTAGTATAGCAGAGCTCTTTTAACATCTAACGTGTGTAAGGCCCTTTCTGCTACAGAGTCTGGGTTTTGGAAAAACAGGTAACTCTACAGATTGGTTTAAATGAAAAGGTGTGATAACCTTTGGAAGAAATTGTGGATTAGACCTCAGAATCACCTTATTAGTATGTATTTGAAAGAATGGTTCTTGTATAGTGAACGATTGTATTTCACTTACTCTTCTAAGAGAGGTGATGGCAACAAGGAAAGCAGTTTTCCATGTGAGAAATTGCAGTTCACATTTATGCAGAGGCTCAAAAGGGGGTCCCATGAGTCTCGTAAGGACAAGATTTAGGTTCCATACTGGAGAAGGTGGCATCCTGGGAGTGATTATTCTTTTTAATACTTCCATAAATGCTTTGATTGCAGGAACCCTAAAAAGAGACAAGTGTTGTCTGTTTTGTAAATAGGCTGCAATTGCTGCAAGATGTAGGCGTATGGAAGAGTATGCCAAATTAGACCTTTGTAGGTGTAAACGGTAACAAATGATATTTTGGATGGAAGCGTCCAGTGGATCAATGTGATTATGTTTGCAATATATTGCAAATCTTTTCCATTTGGCGGCATAACACGCTCTAGTAGTGGGTTTCCTAGCCTCTTTAATGATATTCATGCAGTCTGGTGGTAGGTTAAGATAACCAAACTCTAAGACTTCAGGAGCCAGGTCGCCAAATTCAGTTTAAGTAAAAGCGTACGCAAATATGCATGACCAGTTCATCCATATTGCATTGCCCTCTGACTGTGAGTGTGGGAACCTGGCAGCGAAGGTTGGGCATTTTGCATTTTCTCGGGTGGCAAACAGGTCTATGCGTGGGTGCCCCCACTGTTGGAAGAATGGTTGAAGAACTTGTGGATTTAGTTCCCTTTCGTGAATCTGTTGTGACTGCAGACTTAACAGATCCGCTATCTGATTGTGAACTCCTGGAAGGTGTTCTGCTAACAGATATATGCATTGAGGAACGGCCCATCTCCAAATGTTCTGTGCGAGCTGGGACAGTTGCAGAGAGTGTGCCCCCCCCCCCCTGTTTTTGTATATAGTACATTGCTGTCATATTGTCCTTCCGGATTAAGACAGCTTTGTTCTGTACTTGTTGTTGAAAAGTTTTGAGTGCTAAGAATATCGCTAGCAACTCTAGATGGTTGATATGCAACAGCTTTTGTTGGTTGTTCCATCGACCTTGAGTAGTGTGGTGTAAGAGATGGGCTCCCCATCCTGTGAGGGATGAGTCTGTTGTGAGCACTATTTGTGGAACAGGCTCGAGGAACGGACGTCCTCTTGTCAAGTTTTTGGTGTTCCACCATTGCAGAGAGCGATGCGTACGGCTGTCTTCCAACACCAGGTCTGTGAGCTGACCTTGAGCCTGATTCCACTGTTGTGCTAGACACTCTTGTAAAGGACGCATTTGCAGTCTTGCATGTGGCACTATGAAGATGCAAGATGCCATCATGCCTATTAATCTCATGAACACTCTTGCTTGGAGAGACTGTTGGTGTTAAAAAGTTGAGACTAAGGCTTGAATGCTCTGTATCCTGGCTGGACTGGGATACGCTAGAGCTGTAGATGTGTTTATGGTAGCTCCTAGATACTGATGCATGTGCGAAGGCTCTAGGTGCGACTTTGTGTAGTTGATCGTAAACCCTAAGTCGTGCAACAGTTGAATTGTCTGCTGAGTGTGTTGTACACATTGGTGGAATGATTTGGCTTTCATGAGCCCATCGTCCAGGTAAGGGAAGACGTGTATCTGTTGTCTTCTGAGATATGCTACTACTACTGCTAAGCACTTTGTGAACACCCGTGGAGCTGTTGTGACACCAAATGGAAGGACTTTGAACTAATAGAGCTGTCCTTGTATTACAAACCGTAGGTACTTCCTGTGAGCAGGAAGTATTGGGATGTGAAAATAGGCGTCCTTTAGGTCTAGCGTTGCAAGGAAATCACCTTATTGCAAAAGTGGGAGCACTTGTTGCAGAGTGATCATATGAAAATGATCTGATTGTATGTAATAGTCGAGGGGCCTGAGGTCGAGAATTGGCCTCAGTGTCCCGTCCTTTTTGGGAATTAGAAAATACAGCGAGTAAACCTCCGTCCCCTATTCCTCTAATGGAACTATTTGAATAGCATCTTTTTGTAGAAGTGCTAGGACTCCTTGTTGAAGCAGAGTCAAGTGATCTGTAGACCTAGGACGCTGCCTGGGTGGTATATTTGGGGGGGGTTGCTGTGTTCGAGGCAGTAGCCATGTTGGATAATCTGTCTCACCCACCTGTCCGTTGTGATGGAGTTCCAGACAGGCAGGAACTGTGTTAATCTGCCCCCCACAGGAGTGGAATGCTGTTGGGGGAGCTGAGGGAAGTCACTGTTTAGTTGTGGAGGAGGAGCGATTGCTGTTGCTACCGCGTCCTCTTCCCTTGTTATTATTGCCCCTGTATCCTCCTCTAAAATATCCTTTGTTCGAGGATGTTTGTGCTTGTGTCTTGAAAGATGTTGTTGTCTCTGCTCCAGTCTGCTTGAAGCCTCCTCTGTAAAAGGAGCAACGAAAAGAACCTCTAGTCTGTGTGGACTGCAGAGCTCCCATTGACTTTGCTGTGTCCGTGTCTTTTTTCATTTTCTCCAGTGTAGTGTCTACTTCTGGACCAAATAACTGGTTTTGGTTAAAAGGCTGGTTCAAAATTGTGGTTTGCACCTCTTGTTTGAACCCGGAAATGCGCTGCCATGCATGTCTCCTGAGTATCGCGCTAGTATTTACAGCTCTAACAGCTGTGTCTGCGACATCTAGTGCACATTTTATTGAGGCATTTGAGATTAATTTGCCTTCTTGAATGAGCTCAGTTGCCTGATATTTATATTGATCTGGAAGGTGCTGTATTAGTGTCTCTAATTGGTCGTAATGAGCCCTGTCATAACGTGAGAGAAAGGCTTGTGTATTCGCAATGCGCCATATATTTGTAGCTTGTGCAGCAATCCTTTTACCTGACGCATCAATAACTTTGAATTCTTTGTCAGGTGGGGGAGTTTCACCAGAAGTCCGTGAATTCATTCTTTTCTTTGCATTGTCCCTTAATATAGGTTGGGTCAGAGGGTGCAGGCCTATATTTCTTTTCTATTCTTGGATTCAGTACCCTAGCACGTACAGGATCTTTGAATATTTCTGGAGCGTGCTTAATGACTCCTTTGATCATGGGAAGAATTTGAGTGGATCTGTGAGATGGCTCAAAAGTATCTAACAGAAAATCCTCCTCGATGCCATCAGAGTGCATTGTAACATTGTGGTAGATAGCAGCTTTGTGTAAGGGTGATTAAAGCCAATGCTGTCCTCTGGAGGAGAGGGCTTTGATGGGTATATCTGTGGATCCGGGACATCAGGCGCATTATGTGGTGGAGAGGTATAGAGATCCTCATCTAAAGGATATGTATTTGGGTCTGCATTTGGATCCTCCTCACCACCTAAGTCATACTCCTCATCAGTTTGTGGTGAAAGTGATGATGCAGGAGAGGCTGCAGGAGAGATTTGAGGTGAAATGTAAGAAGGGATAGGAGAGGAAGGAGATACAGGATAAGGAGGGTGCATAGGGGAAGTTGCACAGTCCTTGTTGGCAGGAACCACAGGTGTAGGTGGTGTTTCTGCTGGTCTCTTCTTGTTATGTTATGTTAAAAAGCTTATACCGCGCACGTATACCGAAACGGTTTCTTGGCGCTCATAACAGACATATCGGACCAGGGCAGGAGGTTTTACTCAAAGGCCGCTTTGAAAAGATAAGTTTTTAATGTTTTCCGGAACAACTCATAAGAGGGGCAGTGACGGAAGGAGGAAGGGAGAGAGTTCCAAAAGGAAGGGCCTAGAAAGGAGAAGCGCAGTCCGCCGTGTTTTTTGCGGCGGTTAGATGGAATGCAAAGAAGATTGTCGGCAGAGGAGCGGAGATTGCGGGTTGGGAGATATCGCTTTAACTTGGAGGAGATGAACACAGGTGCACAGTTATGAAGGGATTTGAAAATGGTGCATCCAAGTTTGAAGGAACACCGTTTGGCCACTGGGAGCCAGTGAAGGCTCCTCAAAAGGGGGGAGACATGCTGGTGTTTGGGTTGATGGAACACCAAGCGAGCGGCCTGGTTCTGGATTAGCTGGAGTCTTTGGAGCTGATAGGCAGGAATCCCCACATATAGGATGTTTGCGAAGTCAACCCTGGAGATGACCAAAGCCAGTATGACTAATATGAGTGCCTCTCTGGTTAGAAATCGGCAGATCTTACGGATCCTGCGCAGCTGAAAGAAGCAGGATGATGTTACAGCCGAGATCTGCGATTTCATAGATAGGTCCTCAGAGATGACCACTCCAAGGCTTTTCACAGAGCTGACCGGGCGAGGGGGGGATGCCAAGAGAGGGGGGCCAATAATTATCATCCCAAGGGTTGGTAGGGCCACCCGCCAGAACAAGTTCCGTCTTAGACGGATTCAACTTGAGCTGGCTGTGAGCCATCCAGTCTGAGATGTAGAACATTGTGGTTTGGAAATTAGTGCGGGAAGAAGGTGTGGTGTCCAAGGGAAAAATCAATTGCAGATCGTCTGCATAATTATATATAGTGGCAGGGGAGTGACGAAGAGAGACCATGAGTGGTTGCATGTATAAATTAAAAAGAAGAGGGGATAGAGCCGAACCCTGGGGGACACCGCAGGAGAGGGGGGGAAAAGGAGCAGAAAAAGTGGAGAGGTGGACTGCCTGGGAGCGGCCTTGCAGAAAAGATCGAACCCAGTCGAGGGCAACGCCCTGGATGCCGGCGTTGGTGACACGGTCGATCAGTATGGTGTGATCGACCATGTCAAAAGCCGCCGACAGGTCCAACAGTACAAGGGCTTGAGGAGTGTTGTTATCAGCTCCTGTTCTAAGAGTGTCCATGACTGCCGCAATCACCGTCTCTGTGGAATGGAGGGGGCGGAAACCAGCCTGTTGGGGGTCCAAGAAAGAAGAAGTCTCCATGAAAGTGCTCAGACACCTAGTTACATAGGTTTCTAAGATCTTTCCCAGGAAAGGGAGGAGGGAGATGGGTCTGTAATTGCTCAGCACTAATGGGTCTGCGTTGGGCTTTTTCAGAATGGGTAACACCACGGCCTGCTTGAAGGAGTCTGGGACAACTCCTGTGGCTAAGGAGGTATTGAGAAGGGCCAAGGCAGGATCAGGGCAGGTCAGAAAGATTTCTTTAAGAATATGTGGGGGGCAGCAGTCCTTAAGAGACCCGGAACTGACTTTGTGAAGAAGACTGTGGAATTCAGTGATGGAAATGGGAGGAAAAGTATAGAATTGCTGGGAGTTTTCAGAGGGGAGGGAGAATGATTGGGAGGGGGAGGGTGGAGAGATATTGTTTTTAATTGTGGAGATTTTGTACTGGAAAAAAGCATTGAGCTCATCACACAAGGCCTGGGTGGGCGTGGGGGGGAGGGTGATGCGGTCGGGAAGGGAAAGCTAATTGGCGATCGAAAAGATGTCTTTGGCTTTGGAGGCCGACTCCAGGATTTTACGGGAGAAGTAGGATGTTTTTGCCTCTAATATGGAAGATTTATATTTATTGAGTAAAGTCGTGAATTCTGTCTTAAGTAAGGGGTCATACTTATGGCGCCAGCGGCGTTCGGCTTGGCGGAGGGCCAGTTTGTCGAGTTTTAGCTGGTCGGTAGACCATCGCTGGGCGTCGTGGGGACGCAACGCTTTTATGGTTTTTAGAGGAGCTACAGAGTCGGAGGCTGCCATCAACCAGTGCTCAAGAGTGGAGGCTTGGTGGGAAACTGATCCGGAGGTTGGTGGGACTGAGGCTGCCAGGAGGGAATGAAGTTCAGTCAAATTGACATTCTTCCAATTGCGAGCTGTGATGTTGGCAGGGGGCGGAGGGCGGTGAAAGCTAGGAAGTTCAACAGAAAAGGAGATGAAATAGTGGTCTGACCAAGTACAGGGGGTGATCAGTGGAGGCGAGATGTCTAGGTTAGCCATCCAGACCTGATCTAGTATATGGCCCTTGCAGTGGGTAGGAGTTGAAATCAGTTGCTGACAGTTCATACGAGTTAAAGTTTCTGAGAACTGCTCAGACAATCTGCTTTCTTGAGGGTCGGTAGGCCAATAATTAAAGTCGCCCAAGATGATGATTTTGGCATGATTAATGAGAAGCTGGGAGATAGATTATGAGGTATAGCACCTACGTGTCCAGTCTTTGGGTTTATGTAGATCCTCTTGTTTAGGATCTGGTCTGAACAATTCTTACTCTTCTTCCTCTACAACCTTCTTCGACGTCAATTTTTTCGGTTCCGACAGAGGTTGTTTTTGTCGTTTTGCCTTGGGAGGTGTTACAGTGTCCTGTGGCAAAGTTCTTGGTGGCGAAGGTGTTGCTTTCGGCTTGACAGGCGTGTCCAAGGGCTTCGGAACCTCGGAATCCGGCATTGCGGGTGTTGCCACCGGAGCGGGAGTCTTCGGAGTGGAAGCTGACTTTCCATCTTTAGCTTTGGAAGTCGACGGCTTCGGAGCCAGAGCTTCTTTCGGTACTACTTTAGTCTGCGGTGCTGAAGGATCTTTCGCTTTCGGCGACGAATGGTTTTTCACTGTTGGTGTCGAAGCATCTTTCCGTTTCGGTGCCGAAGAGTCTTTTGGCTTCGGTGCCGAAGAGTCTTTTTGCTTCGGTGCCGAAGAGTCTTTTGGCCTCGGTGCCGTTGGAGGCGATGGAATCGGCACGTGTGGTTTGCTCGGTGCCGAAGCACCTGAAGCTGTAGTCGTCTTCCTTGGAGTCGAGCTCGAAGTCTGGGCTTTAAGAAGGAGCGCTTGGTCTCGACTGGGCCCCTTGGGCGGAGTGCTGACCTTTGGCTTGGGCAGTGTATGGGGTGCAGGGGCAGAGGTACTCACGGGTTGACGTGATGGAATCGAGTCGTCCGAGTCCTCTGCCTCTGATATGATCTGGAGATCCGGCGAATCTTCTTCTGGAACAAGCGGAACCTAGTCATCGAAGATATTCTCCGGTGCTGGAGCTGATCTCCTTATCTCGTGTCGACGGGCCCTCCGATCCCGGATGGTCTTCTTCGATCGGAAGGACGCACAAGCTGTGCAGGTCGACTCGTTGTGATCCGGCGATAGACAGAGGTTGCATCTCTCGTGATGATCGCTATGCGGGAATTTTGCCTGGCATTTCTTGAACGGAGTTCTTTCCATGTTGTGTAGGCCGCACGGCGTCGATAGGCCTAACGGCCCACTTAGATGACCGGAATGGAAGTTGTGTCCTCGAAAAGCCTTGTCTTCGATGTTGAAGGTAGTTTCTTGAAGTTTGTGGAAGTTTTGCGCTTCGAAGTTGCTGGAAAGGTTTTCCTAGCCGGAGCAGAGAAACTTTCATCCAAACCCAGTGGCGGAAAAAACAATCTAAGGATAGAGCCGATGCCCATGCGCAGTATTGTCCAAGGGAGAAGACTTCTCCAAGAAGACAACAACCTGCAATCATCGGAGCCCAACACCAGGTGGCGATCTAATGCATAGTGTACGATCTGCAGCTCATATGCCTCGAACACAAAGTTCCAAAGGAGGAACTGGGGTACCAAGAGATCTGGGCCCTTCTGTCCCCATGTCCGCTACACAATATATATATATAAAGAAAAGGGCCTGTAAGGGGGCGCTGAAGGCAAAACCTGACCTCCCTCCCTCCCCAGTGAATAGTGGCGGGGAGCCTCAAAGGGCCCGCTTTAGTTTAATATGACTGACAAGTCTGAGCCAAATGTCAGGGTGTAAAGCCTGCGTAGGCTTCGCAAACGCAATGTACGATTCGTGAATTTGAAAAAAAAGAAAAGCCTGGTCTTAAGCTAAGCACTAAAGAACAATCATTATCAGAAGGGGCTGGCCACCCAACGATCAACTTCGCATGTCTGAAGGTGGTTTAGATGCAGGCCATGAGCATAATGGCTCGCAGCCATAATCGACTGGGAGCATGGTATGGCCACAGGCCAAGACCAGCTTCCAACCCCCCCTTGTGCACAGCTGAAGCTCATGCACAGTTGGGGTTGGCTGTCAAAAGCAGATGAGAAGAGCCTGGCTGAAGATTGGTATTCCAGGTCAAACATGTTAAATCACTGAAATTCACCCATTTTGGTTATCAACACAAAACACACATGACAACTCGTAGCAAATAGTTTTTTACCTGTAGGTGTAGTTTTGCAGCTTGTAGAATCTTCTTGTTCACATGCTATGCATTATTCCGCTCTTTAGTAGTTGGGTCTGGAATTTTCCAACTTTTCTTCATGTTTATTGTCCTTTCTCTACCTTTTTTGTTTTGTTGAGCAAGACAGATCTGCTCATTTGGTGCTTCCTGTGATGTTGTGCGTTCCTCCGGTAGCTCCCACCTTCAGTCACCATCTTTAGATTTTTTTTGTTTTTTGTTTGCGTTCCTCCCATTCTCTTGGTGGAGGCGGGTGGGTCACTTAAATCCAGAGAATTCTCCAAGCTGCAAAACTACACCTACAGGTAAGAAAATATTTGTTTTGCAGCGTGAATCTTTTTTTAAATCCACATGCTGTGCATAAATTATGTAGTGGCATTCGTTAAAAAGTGGTGGTTGGTTTGACTATTGGTTTAACACCATCAGTGCTGCAGCAATTCCCCCTCTGTGCTGCAGACCCTTCTTTCCCATTGTTCATGACGAGCTCAGCTCGTCATGAGCACACGAGCAGTGTACTGCATGACGAGCTGAGCTGGTCATGAGCATCGAAGGGGTTAATATCTTTTGTCCCACCTGAGCTTCTTTATTAATTTGTACATCTATACAGTAATGCTTTGTGAAAGTATGAGTTGATGACCATGTGGCAGCTAAACAAATATTTTGTAATGGTGTGTGTGCTAGGAAGGCAATCGTTGCTCCTTTTTTCCTTGTTGAGTGAGTCTTTGAAGATAATTTTTCTCCAGCTCTATAAAAAAATTAAATAGTCTCAGAGATCCATCTAGCCACTGTGCATTTAGTCACTGGTTTTCCAATATCTGTATCTGCAAAGGATACAAAGAGCGGTTTTGTTTCCCTGTATGTTTTTGTTTTTTTCCATACAGCACATTACTGCTCATCGAGCATCTAATTTGTGGAGAGTTCTTTCTGCAGGATCCTTTGGGTTTTGATCAACTTAGAATTTGAATAGATTGGTTTATGTAAAATTGTAAAACAAACTTCTGTAGAAATTGTGGCTCTGTTCTCATGACAATTCTATCCATGCGGATTTGCATATATAGCTCTTGAATTGTGAGCGCTTGTAAAATACATATTTTAATAGTGTTGACTCCTTTGTATTCTTTCTTAGTAAATCTATTTTAGGGCGCATTAAGAGAAGATTGTCCATTTAGAAAAGTAGCACCTGCTTGGTATTTGTGTCCTTGCTTGTCTTGGTACTGCCATCTTCTTTCTGAAAGATTTAAGTGGCCAAATTGGAAGCCTTCAGGAGCCAAGCTGGTAAGCTCAGAGTCTCTGGTTCTGGATGAAGTACCCTTCCTTGGTTTAACAATAACTGATCTTGTTAAATCAGTTATTATTTGAAGTTCCCTGTGTCATCTGAATTAGATCTGATAACTATGTTTGTCTTGCCCATTGTGGAGCAATTAAAATTAATGTCACATTGCTTTTCTTGCATTTGTTGATCACCCTGTGCAACCAATCTATTGACAGGGCAATCCATTAAGACTGAATGTGAGGTAGTCTGGATGCGAAACTTTTGAATTTTGCGTTTTGAGGAGTTGTAATAAGATCTATTGTAGGAGTCCCTCACCTTTTGAAAATTGCTCTTAGGACGTTCTGGTTCAGTTCCCATTCGTGGGAGCAGAATGCCTGTCTGCTGAGCTTTTCTGCTTCCGTATTGTCCTTTCCTGGAAGATGAATTGCTAATACATTCTTTTGAAGTGCCCAAGTTCAAATCTCATGAGCAAACCCTGATAACTGAAGGGATTGTGTTCTACCTGTTTGTTGATATAAAACATTGTTGTGTTGTCTATATGAATTAATACTGTTTCCCCTTACAACTGCCCCTTAAAGACTTGTAAGGCTAGGAAAACAGTCTTTTGTTCTAGGATGTTGATATGAAGAATTGCATCCTTTTCCTGCCATACTCCTCTGATTTTAAGTGAGTTCATGTGTGCTCCCCATCCTATATGTGACACATCAGTATGAATTGTTTTTGATGGAGTTGGTTGTTGAAATATCGCTATCACTAGATCCTTGTAACTTTCTGTTGCTTGGAACCATTACACTTGTAATCATTTCTGAATTGGTCTCATGTGAAGTAAAACATTACAGAATTAGCGGGAAGCAAGATGCCATCTTTCCTAGGAATCTCCCCACCCACCTCACTGTCGGAGCTTGCCCCTTCTGGTACAGGTGAGTTTCTGCTATTAAAGACTTATTTTCATGTAGGGAAACACTTTCCCATGAATTGAGTTTATCCATGCTCCCAAAAATATATTTTCCCGTTGTGGTTCTGGGGACAATTTCTCTAGGTTGATGGAGAATCCTATTGAGACTAAAGTCTCTATACTTGTTGCGTGTGTTGTTTGCGTTTCTGGTAGAAGTTTGCTCTCACCAGCCATTCATCTAGGTAAGAGTAAATGTGTATGCCCAGTCTCCTTAGATGTGCTGCTAGACATTTTGTGAACACACTTGGAGCGGATTTGATTCCGAAAGGCAATACTGTGAGCTGATAATGAGTCTGATCACAAACCGAAGGAATCTTTTGTGCTGAGGATTCATTGGGATTTGTAAGTATGTGTCTTTCAAGTCCACTGTAGCCATGAAATCTCCTACTCGTCGTTGAGGTATTACCTCTTGTTAGAATGCCATTTTGACCTTTTGAGTCTTTATGAACTTGTTTATTCTGAAATATGATATTGGTCTTAAAGAGCCATCTACCTTTGGAATTAGGAAATATGTTGTTCATTTCCTTCTTTGGGACCTTTTTTTATTGCATTTTTGTCCAGCAATTCTTCCACCTCCTTGAGGAGTCCTGTTATTTCCTTGTTGTGAATTTTTGTGTTTGGTCCTCTCGAAGGGAGAAATTATAGAAATTCTATGCAATTTCCGAATTGTATTAGGTTTAAAACTCATTTTCCTAAAGTCATTTTCCTCTCCTGAAGGAAATGTTTTATTCTCCCGCCCTATAGGTGTTATGTGTAGGTAATGTTTTTTAACTGTTTTATATAGCGCAAACTTGACCTGAAGGAGTGCCTCTCTAAGAGGTGCATTTGCATTGTTGAGTCACTTGTGAGTGGGAGTTGATCCCTCTCTGTGGCCTTGTCCCCTTTCTCTACCCCTTCCCAGAAAGGGCAGTCTGCTATGTTGTTGGTATTTCCAACTTTGCTGAGCACTGGTTGCCTAGCTTGTTTCCTGGAAGCATGTGAGGTTCCTGATTGGTAGCTTACTCTTCCTGTGGGTCTCCGAAAAGCCCTGGTTCCTCTGAACTGCAAGGTATCAATTGGCTTGGTCGTTTCATTGACCATCTTTAGTTGGCTGAGTTTGTCATCAACCATACTGCCAAACAGCTGTTTCCCATTGAATGGCATGTTGAGGACACCTTTCTGCACTTACGGTTTGAATCCGGAGATTCTTAGCAATCATCTTCCCCTGCTAGCTGTCTCGCCCATTTCAAAGTTGCCTTTAAACATGTGTTGGCAATGTTCTTGCCACTGCCCACTAAATGTGTGTTCTTTTTAAATTTTTCATGCAGGTGCTTCATTAGCTCCCCAATCTCTTACCAATACTGATGAGCATGTCTATGTCTACAAAGGAGTCCATTTGAATTTGCAATGTGCCACTAGTTGGCAGCATTGCACTCACTTTTACTCCCTAACAGCTCAATGTTTTTACTTTCCCTTTCAGGGGTGGTCCCGCAGCTGAGGGTATTTTTGCTCTTTTCCTAGCAGGAGATTAAATAACTGATTCGGCAGGCACTGCTCCCTGCATATAGGCTGGTTCCTTTGAAGAATGTTTGTACTTTTTCTCAGCTCGACAAGAAGCAGGCTCTTTGAATGTCTCTCTTCCATGATCCAAAACACTAGGAAGCATGGAAAGAAACGGATTTCTAGTTTGTATTGGTATTAGGGTTGCCAATAAAAACATGGTGTTTTTTCCTCCTCTAATTGAACCCTATATCTGCAGCATATTTTATTACCTGATTGTACATGCCTATATGATCTGGGGTGGAGGCTTCGAAGGTTAACTGTCTACCCCTTCCTTGGGGGAGTCTGTCTCCAGGTCCTGCCACTGTTCTGCATACTCTGTCTCTGATCCTTGATATACCCCCCCAAATGTTCCACCTCTTCTTCTTTCTCATAATACAACTCTTCTGCCTCTTCCTGGGGTTCTGGAGTGAGAGGAGGTTCAAGTTCGTCTATCTCCTTCTCTGTCAGGTTTTTCTGCTCCTTTGACACTGACCCTTTTTCAGGAATGCAAAACCCTTTCAGACTTTCATGGAAGTCTCTTTTTTTGAATGAACACAGACCTTTCGACCTCAAGGTGTTTTTGCTTCAGTTCTACCTCTTCCACTTTGTCTTCGGCGTTGAGATTCTGTGGTTTTTCCGGGATCTTAGAGCCCATCCAGGATGTCTCAGATAATGAGCTTCATTTTTCTGCCTGCAGCCGGTCTTGTTTCAACACCGAAGCGTCCTTGCTGTGACTGCCCGTCGATGTCTTTAGCTTTTTGGCTCCTCATGTGGAGTCTCCTTCAAGGATTCAGAGGGGATCCTTTTGTCAGGGTGCCCCAGCAATCATCGAAGCTGTGGTTCCCCGCAAAAATCTTGAGTCTGATTTTTGAGATTATGTTTTTTACAAGACAAGTCACTTACCTTGGACTTTCGCGGTTTCTTCTGCGTTTGTTCTTCGGTGTCTATGATCTTCCGTTCGAGGTCTGATACCTCTCCTTCAGCTTCCTTGGCTATATTGTCCTCTTCCTCTCTGGAGAGACCCAAGTCTCTTAGGGGCAGAGATTGTGTGCTGGCCCTGCATGCCGTGATGAGCCCATCTCTGTCTCTCTCACAACCATATGATCTTGGGTATGAAGGCAGAGTAAGCGTTGCAATACTCATTATTGTGGTCGACGAGTCAACGAAGATTGCAAACCGGATGCTTGTCCTTTTGTGAGAACTTTTGGTGGCACAAAACTGGAAAGGTGTCTTCTCCTAGGTCCTCCAGCTAGTTACCCGAATGGACATTCTTTAAGGTCGAGCCAAACTCTCTTCTCTATCTTGAGACAAATACTTTTTCCAAAGAAACTTTAGAATTTCTTCGTCAAACTTCTTCTCAGCGCTGGAGCTCCTTCATCAGGTTTTCAGACCCAACAATAGAAAAAAAGAACCTAAAAGGTGGTGATAAAAGGTGGGAGCTTCCTGAGGAGGAGGCACAACGTCACAAGAAGCACAAAAAGGGCAGCTCAAACAGCACCTAAAAATAAAAACAAAAGAAATAGAGAACGGACTAAAAAAACAGTAAGAAAAGTTGAAAAATTCCAGACCAAGCCACTAGATGTCGCAATAATGAACAGCATGTGAATCCAGTGAAGATTCACGCTGCAAAAACAAATTTGCAAATGCCACAGAGCCACGAAAGCAGCTGTCAAGATGACATTGTGACTGCGCCAGTTATGGCATATGCTGCTTGTACTGAAAACCACAGCTGATGGATTTTTAGTGGTTTTACACATTTGAGCCATAACTCAGTTTAAACCATGCCTCTTTTAAAACGCATATTTATATCTCTACCTCTACACACACACACACACACACACACACACACACACACACACACACACACACACACACACACACACACACAACCCATAATTAAAAGAGGTTTACTCAAACTACTTAAAAACATATGTCAGATTACTGTGCACAATTTTCTGACAGCCCTATCTAAAAGGAACTTCTATCTTTTATAAGTGCCCACCACTCCCTTTATTAACTCACTGACTTTGGGTGTGTTTTTCCACAGTTCCTTCATTTGTGTATGCTGTTAAAGATTTTATATTAAAGATTTACATTTCCTAGTACATTTTTTACTTCTTGACATCACTGTTAGTAAATGGGTTAAATTACTCTTAATATGTCTTTCTGTATGGAGGACTATTCCAATTAAAAAAAAATTATAAAGCACTTAAATCCGCAGGCTTCCAAACACTAAGCGAAAGATCCGAAAATATTTATGTTTCAATATGTCGGGGGAAAAACCTAGGCTATAAATTCTTAAATTGTGAACCTCTATATTTTTTGCAATATGAAATAAATGTAAAATTAAAAGATGGAAAAAAGGGGTTTTAAAACGATCACCTGAAGAATGAGAATCGGAGCAATAGTAAATGTGAGTGGTATTAGGACCCAGAGTAACATCTACACACAAGTACCATCTCGGCAAACATCTATACCACGCAGTCTACCAGGTAGCGGACTATATGCTACAGGTTATACTGACCAACAGAATGCAATTAGCTGCAGCAGGATATTATTGTTAATTGAAGGATTAGTTTAGGGGAAGTGAGAGATGTGCACCGTAAGCAAGCTAACAGTCCTCTGGTGCCTTTGCAATCGCATGAACAACTGTCACAGGACTGAGCAAAATGTGGCAGGAGTTACAGACCCAATGCCCAATCTGACAAAGCTCCCAAAATGATAGCAGCAAAAAAGTTCAATGGCGGCATTGTATTTGAAGAGGGAGAGCATCACTACATCGACTAAGAAATCATCACGAACCCCAGACTTAAGGCTGTAGGAATCTTACATATTAAGGCTATCATGAGCACACAGCCATGACATGCGATTCGTCCACCTGGGTGCAGTGTACTGCATCTTCAATGAGAATAAGTATGCTAGGGAGGGAGTGATGATGAATGCTCACTTGTTATGTGAGGGAAGATTATAGAAGCAACAGAATAATGAATAATGTTCACTGCTTAAACAGAGGTTGGACAAAAGGGGCTGCAGTTTTCTAAGTTGAAACATTCGAAGAAGCTGGCGATGACATATTGCTTATTTTTTAATTAATCTACTTCATAATGCAGATGTGGGTATTTGATCAAGGGTATGGTCACTGTCACTGTCTTTGTCTTTCTAAATCAAAGGTACTGAATCACTGCAGACCGGATTGTGCAAAATGTATAAAATAAAAAACGCATGCAACAAATTAGCTGCACTAAGGTAAAAACACATTTAAAATGTCAAAAACTGCAATGCTAAATATATACATACACATTAAAAGAGGACTGCCACAAAATAGCGGCATGGATGTGCTGCAACAGCAAACAAAGTCTGCCAGCACGAGAAGGTGGGTCATGTCAGGCAACGTATTTAAGAACTGCAGCCCAAAGAATATGCAATGCGCGATCGCAACAGTAGAGCACATTCAGAGAGGGGTTGAAGGAACAGAGTGAAGCGGAATGAGGACCATGATGGAAGTTAGGAAGAGGGAAAATGGCTAGATGGGTGCCAGTAGCGTGCTCAGAAGTAGGATTTCAACATGCATACATAGTACGACAGATAACAGAAGGAAGGTGCATGGTAAAGAAGGGGGTAAGGTGGTAGGAAGAGCAAGGGGCAAAGGGTATCATTCTCTGTGAACTAATCTCCAATAAGAAAAGAAACGTCAAAGGTGAGCAAAGAACAAAAGGGGAAAAAATTATAATTTTGCTAAATCTTCAAATGTAATTTACAACTAAAGTAATTCCTGGTTTAATAACATTGATATGTTTAATCTGACATCGGAAACACATTTTTCTACTGTTAACTTCATTACATAACATCTTCATAAGCACACTTATTTTTATCTCTGAGGGTAGACTTTTAATACTGGTGAATGACAGATGAAGCAAAAAAACTTCTGCCAGGAGTATTGAGTCACTAGCAAAAAAATACAGTACATGCATGTGATGGTTTGATAAGCTCCCTTTTATGTCCACAGACAATAATGTTAGGTTTTATGTCGTTTTGCATGCCATACTGAAACCCAAGGGGTGTCCTGGCACTTAAAAAGGACGAACACAGAAACTGAGGGAAACAGATATAGAAGAGCAAGGTTTTACGTTTCTTGTAAAAAGCCAAGTGATGAGTGATGTTTTTAAGGCCCAAGGAGAGAGAGTTTCAGAATCTGGTGGAGAGGTAAGAAAACGCTATTCCTCATGATTTTGACTTTCTTATTCGTGGAGTAATGAGAGTTTTAAGAAACCCAAGCGAAGAGTGGGAGAAGGAAAAGAAGGGTTACCCAGATTTTTCAAGTAAGCTGAGCCAGAGCTGTGGATGGCCCTGTGCATAAAACAAGCTCTGAATGTGGTGCATTTCTCTACCCAGCAGCAAGTAACATTCTTGTGACAAGAAATAGAAGAAGTGGGAGGGAGATTCAAGAGGATTATGGTTAACGAGTTTTGAAGTTTGCAGCCTGTCAATGAGACAGAGAGGCTAAAGTAGAGCGAATTCCCATAGTCCAGCCGGGATGTGATCAAAAAGCAGACCATGATTTTCCTGGTTGTAGGTGGGAGCATTAAGAGCAGTGAGATGCAGATGCCAGAAAGACAGCTGATTTGCTTAACAAAGGATAAGTAACTGTCAAAACAGATGCAAAGGTTGTTAGCTGATAAGTCAGGCTCTTCTAGGGATGTAGCTCCACCTTGCATCTGGCTATAGAGCGGAAGTGATGCTGCCAACCCCGCTCAAACTGACTAGATCTTTCATTATCCTCTGGCTGTGTACTGATGGCGTGGAAACACTCCATGGCGAAGGCACTGTTGAAAAAGTCTTATGTAGATCAGCTGGATCTTGTAAATTTTCAATCAATGTATTTCTTTCGAGGGATAAACAAAATTCTGGAAACACACCAATTGGTCACTCTCTGAATTCTGCATCCATAACAGATGGGATTAGGTATGTACCGTGGTACTGAGATGGCTTTGCTGGCAGTGGTTAAAGAAGCAAAAAGGCTTCTCGATCGGGAGTTTCGACTGTGATAATCCTACGCTATCTTAGCTCAGCTTTTGATACTGTAGAGGACAATATTCTCGTGGAGAGACTACGAAATGGTGGTATTGCGGGAACTGCTCTTGACTGGTGTAAGTCTTTCCTTGAAGGTACGACTTTTCAGATTTTTTAGAAGAACTGTACCTCAGAGAGGGGCGGAGCTGCGCGCTTGGATTCACGGAGACGCAGACATCCCGTATTTGCGACTAGAGAGACTCTTTGCTGATCCTATCCCTCTGCCAGCTATTATTATGGAACCTGTGGATCGTAGAACAGGCATTTTAGATTCATTGAATGCCACACGGCACGCGTGGCTTTGCCTATTACAGAATCAAGCGGATGCATTGCTGTACTCTCCGGTCATGCCTCTAGAGTGGATGAGGTGGATAGGACCCTGCACTGAACGGGTTGTTGTACAAGCATTACGTGACCTTCAAGCAGGGGTGGCCGGTGATCTGTTCCGCAATGGAGTAGCCTGCACGCTAGAGCAGGTGGTGGGCGGCATGGTAGAACCCTTCCTGTTGTCTAGATTTCAATTCCATAGAGTGCGAAGGGCGATTAGAGCACAATTGGGTGACAGCATGGAGGAGCCAGCGGAGTTTCTCGAGCTGACGCATGTTACCAAAAGCAATTCTCCCTGTAAGCTGATTACGGCTATTTACAGGATAGCGATTTCACACAGGTCACATAAATACACTGTGGCTAGACTTGCATGGCAACGTGACTTGAAAGTGCAATCGGAGGATGAAGAGTGGGTTTATTGGTGCACGAACACCAGGAAAGTGTCACTGCATGGTCGGCATAGGTTAGTGCATTTTAAGTTTTTGAATAGGGGGACGGTGCTCAGTTGGTTCCGCTCCTTCCTGGCTGGCCGGAGTCAGACGGTATGAGCTCCTCCTTTCTCTGCCGCGGTGCCGCCACTGGAGGTCGGGGTCCCGCAGGGGTCGATATTGAGCCCGACCCTGTTTAACATCTTTATGACCCCTCTGGCGGCATTGGCGGAGTCCTTTGGAGCCCAGATCCTGTCATACGCCGATGACACGCAGTTCCTTTTCACTTGTGGGAAAGGGGCTGAGTTCGGTGGGGAGAGTATCAGAGGTTGCCTGGGGGCTGTGTTTAACTGGTTCCATCTACACAGCCTCAAGTGTAACTCTAATAAGTCAGAGGTGCTTTTCTTTGGTTGTCGCTCGGATCCCATCTGGCAACCTTGGTGGCCTGAGAAGATGTTTCCACCTTCGGCTGCCTCTACGACTGACAAGAATCTTGGGATAAAAATTGACAAGGATCTAACGATGAAACCCCAGATTCTGGGCCTTACCGGGAGGGTTTTGGTTTGCTCAAGATGCAGCGCAAATTTCTTCCACTCTTGACACCTGCACATAGAAAGATCACTGTGCAGGCGCTTATTGAGTCGCATCTGGACTACGCCAACATCCTGTATTTGGGTCTTCCAGAATACCTTCTCCAACGTCTGCAGGTAGTGCAGAACTCAGCGGTGCGTGCCATCTTCGGACTCCATCAGCGCGCCAGAGCTTCTGACCTCTTGCAGACCTTGCACTGGCTGCCCATCCGGAAGCCTATCGCTTTTAAAGCCCTTACTCTGGCCTTTAAAGCCCTTCACATGACCGGAGCTAAATACATTCAAAAAAGGCTGGCTTTTTACCAACCTGCCAGATCACTGAGATCAGAGTCTTTGGCTCTGGCCTCGGTCACGGCCATAGGAAGAGCTCGGATTGGCGGCCGGTCATTTCGGCGCCTAGCCCCTCAGCTGTGGAATACACTGCCGGTCACCCTGCGCAGGAATCCTAACCTGTTGGCCTTTAGGAAGGACTTGAAATCTTGGTTGTTTGTGCAGTATTTCTCTTTTCTCCTTTTTACTTTTGTCCTTTGTTTGTGTTAGGTCAAAGCGCCGGGACACTCCTCGGAGTAGCTGAGCGCTATACAAAAACATTCTTAACATTAACAATAGGATTTATTATACCCCTGAATGGTTGTGCAGATATGGCTTACGTGACAATGCCAGGTGTGAGAGGTGTGATGCGCCAGTTGTAGATTTTATACATCTGGCATGGATGTGCCTGGGAGTTCATTCCTACTGGGTAAGTGTGTTTGAGAAATTGGGTAGAGTGGTCGACTTGAGTCTTACACTGGACCCACTGATGGCGCTCTTGGGATATACCAAGGCGCTGCCCAAGGCGGTGCGCAGATTGGTAGATATGGGGCTACTTATCACCAAGAGACGAGTGGCATTGTGTTGGATGAGGGGGCCACCCCGACGCTGAGACAATGGTCCAGAAATATGATTTACTGCTCCACACAGTCGGAGGTATACAGTGAGCTTCTGCCCCCCAGAAGCAGACCAAAAAACTTTTGAGATTTGTATGTCTCTTATATGCAAAGTGAGGAACGGAACGCAGATGATGAGGTAGATGGTTTAAATACTGAAAGGCCGGAAAGTGTGAACGAGCCAGCGGGGATTGGCTGAGGCCTTGACGATCTTGTACGGTGGGGTCGGGGGTGACAGTGCAGTGACGGGAATGTGTCGGCCGTGAGTGTGGCCCATTGGGGGAGACTTAGACTCTAGGGTGTGTGAGGAAGGCGTACGCTACAGCCTTGTAGCTGATGGGTAGTTCAGCAAGGGTCCTTAGAGGGCTCCCCTCCTAACATAACGCTGGGTTCTAATGACTGTTCACTTACTTGTGTGGTTTCCCGGTCCCATCTATTCCCTTGTTTTGATGATTGACGACGCCTGCCCAAGTAGGGTTGTTGGCTAAATGGCTCTGTAAACTCAATCAATGTGTGTATTACATCTATTCTGTACAGATAGACTGAATTTGGGATGAAGTGCTGTGTTACTGTCAATTATTGAAATTAAAATAATAAAACCTTTTTTTTTTTAAATTAAAAAAAAAAACTGTACCTCAGAAATTCTACCGCTAAATTGTGGAGTACCACAAGGCTCCTCATTAAGCCCAACCCTTTCTAATGTATATTTAAGAACTCTTGTGGATATCGTCCTTCCTTTCAGTATTTCCGTTATAATGTATGTCGACAGCACGCAACTGGTCTTCTCACTTACTCAGACAGAAGGATCTGCAGGCCTCTCTTTAAACCTCTGTCTGGAGAAGGTTGCAAACTGGATGAGAAGCTCCTGTCTTAAACTGAATGGAGACAAAACGGAGCTTATGCTTTTGGCCAATAACCCGGATCCTCTCTCGTATTTTGCCTGGCCAGCTATAAAGGTTCTAATCCATCACCTAGCCCTGCCATCAAAAGCCTAGGAATGTGGCTTGATGAGTCTTTTAAATTTGATACTCAAGCCGTCAAACTAGCCGCGGTTTGCTATGGTAAGCTAAGGATGTTGAGCAAAATTCAACCCTTCCTTCGTCCCACTGCAAAGAGAATTGTGGTCCAGGTGCTTATCCTCTTCCACCTAGTTACAGCAATTCCCTGTATTTCGGAGCACCTAAAGCCACAATAAAAAAAAAGCAGGTGGTATAGAATTCTGCAGCACGTTTACTGTACAATTTACCATGACATCAACCGGTGCATCAACCCCGCGTCTCCTCCATTGGCTGCCGGTAGTGGAGAGGATTACATTTAAATCCCTCTGCATCACACACAGGACACTGCTTGAAAAAGGACCGGTGATCACTCAATCACCGCTCGCCTATGAACGTGGGAAATAGCTACGTTTCTTCAATGACTTTTTGGCTAAGATCCCTCTGATTAAGAAAGCAAAATCGGGAGAGCGATCGTTTTCATTAAATGAAGCAAAACTGTGGAACACCCTTCCCTGTTCTCTTTGAGCTGTGGGAAAGGAGCTTCCCTTCATTAAGGCACTAAACCTGTCTGTTTCACATTGCGTTCTTGTAAATCCCACTTCTTGTGCCACACTAACAGCACTGAGAGGCCCACGGGTAGCCATTCACTATATAAGTGTGCTTGGATAGAATGAGGACTGAAAAGTGGGCAGCCATCAACCTGGGAAACACGGGAGGGGGTGACAAGCAAAGAAGAGAATTTCACTTTTAAAACGGCTTATTTTTATGCAGTTGTCTTATCCTTGAAGAAAGTCGTTTCATACAAGCACAAAAAGTATGCTGTGTATGTGCACTGTTGAACGAGATAATATTTAGGTGCAGATTAGGGAAGCTAGTCAGTAATCATGTATGTTAAAGAGAATAGGGCTGATAGAGCCCTGGGGAACCTGTTGGGCTTCTGATAGAAAAGATGGCAAAGTAGCAGACTAGATTGTAAAAGAAAAATAAAGCTAACAACTATAGAGCTTTATGCTTATGGTGATACTGAACTGATTGGATAGAAGGGAAGCTTGAGAGACCAGGTTGAATGTGCAGAGAAATAGAGTATTTCCAAGGCTGCAGAGTGTTATTGATCTTAGAGCATTTTAATGCTGTTGGATACAGCAAGGAGAATGGTTTTGGTGCCATAGCAAGAACTGAATCTGAACTAGAGGGCTGTTCTTTTCAAGGAAGTTACAAAGGTGAGCGATGATGGCTTTTTTCTAGAATTTTAGATGGAAAAAGTAAAATAAAGATGGGTCCGAATTTACTAAAAGTGTTCGCATTTGCAGAAAGCTTTTTGAAAAGAAAAACCATAAAAGCGTATTTTCAGATATCATCAATAAAGGCTGATGAGAACAAGATATGTTGCTTCATTAAAGCTCTTTCTGGTGGATACTCCATCTATATAGGCAGAGTCCACAACCTTTGGATTATCCCTGAGCACCACACTGGATCCAGAAAATATTTCAGCATAGCCCCTGTGCGTCGGTAGTTGGTGTCCTCCATTCTGTTCATGACAGTTGGAGCCCCATATAAGCCCCACCCAATCATGCTTACATCAGTTTTTTTTATGACACTGTACTCTCCCTGGAAGTAAAATCAAATAGCAGACCACTATGCAGATGTCTATATTGAGACTTTGTTGGATGGAAAATATGCCATTCCACAGAATGGGGAGCTGGGAGGGCAGTGAGGAATCTGTGGTTAACAGTATGCACAAGGAGAATTATGGTACTAACCCTGTAAGAATCTGCTCATTGCATGTCACATGCTGTGAATATGCCTGCCATCTAGTCTTGAGCTCGGATGAGATGGTCCCATTGTTTATTTCTTCAAAAAAGTCTTTCAAGGCAAAAGGTATCGTGACTCCTAGTCATTAACGTGCATGGGCACCGACTCAACCATTAGATTGTTTTTCACACAGGGGATGAGAGAAGATCTGGGTTAGTGAGCAATATTGAACAGTGGCCATGTATGTAGAGGGGACAGTTCTGAAGGTTAAAGATATCTGTAGCAAACAGTGGCTTCCAGGGAGGAAGGTGAACACATGTGAATTTACAGCACTACATGCAACAAATAGATGCTAGTAACCTAATCCTCTTGAGAGTGTGGCTGTAGAAACACATGCTCTGCAACAACTGTAAAGCAGTACTCCCCTAAGCAGTGGCTAGCCAGTTGATGAAGTAGAGGTCTGGAATAGAATTTTTCTGAAAGGTTGACCAACTCTAGCTTGTTCCCTTGCAAGGATATCCACACAATGCTTTGTTAAGGTGCGTGGAGCATGTGACAGCTTTACAGATGTCTGCTATGGGTATGCTCTCAAAAAAGGTCATTGTGGCACACTGCTTGCAGGGAGAATGCAGCATGGTGTGGGTGCGTAGGGTCCTTTTGGCTTTGAGGTAACCGGTCTGGATGCATTGAACAATCCACCTGGCAATATCAGCCTTAGTTACGAGTTGTCTTTTATGAACCAAGCCAACAAAAAGTTGTTGTGCTTTACGGAAAGATTTGATACTATCTATATACATGAGAGCACACTTCAAGCCATGTTTGTCAAGTTCGGTCTCATCTACCGAGTCAGGTTATAGAAAGAAGACAGGGAGCTCATATGTTTGGTTAAGGTGGAATGGAAAGACTACCATCGGCAGGAACTTGGGGTTGGTCATAAGTATCACCTTATCATTATGAACCTGTGAGAAAGGGTCTTGCAGTATTCGAGCCTGTAGCTCACTAGTGCGACTGGGGGATGTTACTGGTACCAGAAAGGTGATCTTCCAGGAGAGAAACTGCAATGGGTGAGAACACAGTAGTTTGGTGTGGGTGGCGGTATTCCAGGATTCTGGCGAGGACAATATTGCGCTTCAAGACTGTGGCATGTGGTATCCTAGGTGGGATGACATGTTTAAGGCGCAGCAAAAAAGCATTAACAGAGATCTTAAAGAGTGAAGAGTGTTCCCCCCTTCTGCAGCAATAGCAACTAGGTGCAGTTGAATGGAGGCGTAGGCTAAATTGGACTTTTGTAAATGTAGAAGGTAGCAAACACGGTCTTGTACTGTAGGTGTGTCTCTGGGTACAACGCTGAAGGATTAGTTACTTACCTGTAATCCTAGTTCTCTTCCAGGGGTATCCTCATCAAAGTCATAAGCATTAGAATATTCCCGCCCATGCGCGGGACCCCGGAAACAATATATTATATGTGCCCCACATATACATATACATATATATATATAAATATATATATAAAAATAAGCAATTGCAGCCAAATAAAACAGTAGAGCTGGAATATGCTGTGAAGAATTTCCACCATACATGTGTATTAGCATTAGAAACATGATAAACAACACAAATGCTTGTTTAGAAACTGTTTTAATGCTTAGAAAACAGCAGAAATTCTTATAAGACACTGTAAGCATATACAGCTCCCAGGCTGCATTGCAAATACCCAGTCTAAAAAGACTGAAAAGCTAACCCTGTGGCTGCATGTACCAAAACTGACGCTGTGCCTTTAAGGCACCTCTGCCCCTAGCTTCCCATCATGCCTCAGGGGTTACAGTTAGGTCAGTTGTTCTTTTCGGAGACTGAAAACAAAACCATGGTAATAACCGGTTAAAACATCTCCTACTTCATAAACAAAGTCCTTTGCCCGGGGAGGCGGGAGGGTTGCTTATGACTTTGATGAGGATACCCCTGGAAGAGAACTAGGATTACAGGTAAGTAACTAATCCTTCTCTTCCAGGGGATCCTCATCAATAGTCATAAGCATTAGAATAGAGTAGCGAGCCTCACCTCATCCCTGCGGGCAAAGGAATCAACAGGTAACATTCACATTCGTAGGCCCAAACAGTAGGCCTTATACTACCCAAATAGGTTTCTCAAGGAGGCTTGCCCTACTTGAGAATCCGCTCTGGAATCAGACTCTAGGCAATAATGCCTTGTAAAGGTATGGACTGATTTCCATGTCGCAGCCTTGCAAATTTCTGACATGGGAATGTCATGTAAAAACGCTGTTGTGGCTGCCTTCCCTCTAGTGGAATGAGCTTTGGGTGATTGTAACAAAGGTTTGCCAGCCAGCTGGTATGCTAGTTTGATACATGAGACAATCCATCTGGAGATGGACCTCTTGGCTGCCGCAAACCCGGTCCTCATTGACCCATAATTGACAAAGAGTTGGTCTGTCTTTCTGGTGCCCTTTGTTCTTTCTAGGTAAAATTTTAGCACCCGTTTAAGATCTAACGAGTGCAACGACCTCTCAGCTGGGGTCGATGGGTTAGGAAAGAACGAAGGAAGGGTAATCGTTTGGTTTATATGAAAATCCGATACCACTTTTGGAAGGAAAGAGGGGTGAGCTCTCATTACCACTCTGTTGTGGTGAAACACCGTGTAGGGTTCCTTGGTGCAGAGTGCTTGAATCTCGCTAACCCTGCGAGCAGAGGTTATTGCCACCAAGAAGGCCGCCTTCCAAGTGAGATGCTGCAAGGAGGCCTTGTGTATAGGTTCAAACGGTGAAGACATCAGCCTGGAGAGAACCAGGTTCAACTCCCAGGGAGGAGAAGGATTTCTCACAGGGGGATAGACCTTCTTCAATCCCTGAAGGAAATCCTTAACCACTGGGACCTGAAAAAACGACGTTTGTGTAGGTGATTTTCTGTACGCTACTATGGCAGATAGGTGAACCCTGATAGAAGCGTATTTCAACCCTGATGTCGCTAGGTAAAGGAGGTAAGGGAGGACTACCTCTTCTTGTCCTGTGGTGGGATCAAAGCCATGGTCCCTACACCAAATGAAAAATCTCTTCCACTTGAATGCATAAGACGCCCTAGTGGAAGGCCTCTTTGCCTCTTTTAAAATATTCATACATTCTGGAGGCAGATTTAAGTGTCCGTATTGCAAGACCTCAGGAGCCATGCAGTCAGGTTCAGTGACGGGAGGTTGGGATGCAGGATCCTCCCGTTCATTTTGCTCAACAGGTCTGGTCTGCATGGCAGACGTCTGTGTGGACACAGCGACAGATGTAATAGGTCTGGATACCACCATTGTCGCGGCCAATCCGGAGCAACTAGGATCATGTCCATGCTCGATCTGATGAGCTTGGCCACCACCTTCGGAATCAGAGCCAGAGGAGGAAACGCATAGGCGAACATTCCTGTCCACTCCAGCAGGAGAGCGTTCCCTTGTGTCCCTGGTCGGTGGAACCTGGACGCGAAGGCGTGGCATTTGGCGTTTTCGTCGTCCGCGAATAAATCTATGTCTGGATGGCCCCAGCAACGGAAGAGTTCTTCGACTACTTCGTCGTTTAGCACCCAGTCTGGCTGATCTTCGAAGTGCCTGCTGAGTGCGTCCGCCTTTGTGTTTAGCTCGCCTGGAAGGTGTACTGCCACCACCGACAGTCCCCGAGCCAGAAGCCAGTGCCATATGGCTTGGGCCTCCTGAGACAGAGGGCGAGACCGTGTTCCTCCCTGCTTGTTCAGATAGAACATTGTTGTAGTGTTGTCCGTCTGAACCAAGATCTTGTCCGTTGTGATTGCTGGAAGGAACGCTTTGAGCGCCAGATGTACTGCTCGAAGTTCCAGCATGTTGATATGGTAAGTCTGAAGGTTGGTCGACCAGCGACCCTGAATCTGAAGACGACCCATGTGAGCACCCCAACCTTCCAGAGATGCGTCCGTTATCACAGACATCGAAGGAAGAGGCTGCTGAAAAGGGACTCCCTGCAAGACATTCCGAGGGCGAGTCCACCACTGTATTGAGGATAGTGCTGCTTGAGATAGGATGATTCGATCCTCCCAATCTCCCGTCGCTTGGTCCCACTGGTCTTCCACAGACTCTTGAAGAGGACGCATCCTCAACCTGGCGTTTGGAATTAGGAAGATGCAGGACGCCATGGAGCCCAGTAGAGACGCCACTTCTCGCACCTTTGGACGAGGAGACTGAAGTAACTTTCTGCATTTCTGCCCCATGGAAGATAGTCTCTCCTGCGAAGGAAACGCTCTTCCTAAATTTGTGTCTAGGACCGCTCCTAGATAGTGGATGGTTTGCGTGGGATGCAGGACTGACTTTTCTGTGTTCACGTGGAGCCCAAGCCTGTGTAGTTGTTGAAGACACAGACGACAGTCTTTGGTGGCTTGATGAGGGGACTGGCTCTTCAGGAGCCAGTCGTCCAGATATGGGTACACAAACAGACCTTTTTTGTGTAGACATGCCGCTACCACTGCCATGCACTTGGTGAACACCCTTGGTGCGGATTTCAGACCGAACGGAAGTACTTTGTACTGGTAATGCTTGTTCCCTACCAGAAACCTCAAGTACTTCCGATGACCTGGTGTGATAGGAATGTGGAAGTACGCGTCCTGTAAATCCACCGAACACATCCAATCTCCACTTTGTAGATGAGGACATATCTGATGAAGTGCCAGCATGCGAAACTTCTCTTTGACCACCACTTTGTTGAGGGACCGAAGATCTAGAATCGGTCTGAACTTGTCCTCTTGGTCTCTTTTGGGGACTAGAAAATACCTTGAGTACACTCCTCTCCCCCTTTGGGATGGGGGTACCTCTTCGATTGCGTTTTTCTGCAAGAGGACGCTCACCTCCCTTTTGAGGAGGTTTAGATGGTACGAGCGAGTCTTTTTTGGAGGAATCGGTTGTGGTCTCTTCCGGAAACGTAGCGCATATCCATTGCGCAGTATATTCAGCACCCACTGATCTTTTGTGATGCTGACCCACTCTTCCAGGTGTTGCGAAGCACTTCCTCCCACTGGAGTGGGTAACGGCGCCAGAGGAAGCCACTGCTCAGGCCTTGCCTCCTCTGGGCGTGGCAGAGGACTGATGATGTCCGCCTCTGCCTCTGCCTGATTTTCCTCCTCTGTATTGTGTCTTCCCTTGTGGCTTGTTCTGAGACCATTGAGGGGTTTGAACCCTCTGTTGGCCTCCCCGGTTCTTGTTGGTCTTGAAGCGTCGCTTGAACGGCTCTTTCTTCTTTTCCAGACCAACCGCCTTCACCGTGTCCAATTCGGTTTTCATGCGGGTCATTTCCTGATCGGCATGCTCCCCAAAGAGTGAAGATCCTGAGAAGGGCAGATTGAGGATGCGTTGCTGGGCATCTGGTTTGAGACCCGTCAACCGCAACCAAGAAGATCTTCTTGCGCAAACCCCATGCGAGTAGGCATGTCCTGCTAGGAGTGCGTTATCTGCGGACGAACTGATCATTTGGTTTGCCACCAAACAGCCCTCCGTCACTGTTTCCTCAAAGTCCTTCTGGTCCTCCTTGGGCAATTTCTCTTTGAATCGTTCCATGGAGTCCCACAGTGCTCTATCATATCTGCCGAGAAGTGCTGAGGCACTCGAGACTTTCAGTGATGAAGCTGCTGTGCTGCACACTCTGCGTCCCCAAGAATCTTGGGTCTTGCTGTCCTTGTCAGGAGGAACTGAAGAAGAGGGTGCGACTGCGTGATTCTTCCTAGCTGAGGCTACGATAACAGAGTCCGCCGCAGGCTCCCCTCTAACAAAGATTGGATCCGAGTCGGCCGGCCTATACTTTTTCTGGATACGTGCCGGAACCGCTCTGATTGCCGCTGGCGTGAGGAAGACCTCCTTGATTGGGTCCATTATCCCTGGAACCAATGGGAGCAAAGGCCGTGAATATGATTTGTGCCGAAGGGTCTCAAAAATTACAGTAGTGGAAACTTCTGGAACAGCCATTTCTATTTGAAGTTTTTGAGCGCCCCTTTGAAGAACGTCTAGGTATGTGTTGACGTCGTCAAGCGGGGAAGCTCTGGAGTGAGGGCTGTCTGCCAGCGTTGGGGAGTAATCCCTTTTAGAAGATCTTGAAGAGGATGAGGAGGAGGTTGATGGTGTTCTCCTTCTCCTGTGGTGAGATTTTACCTTCCTCACTGGCGATCTTCTCGGTCGGTCTTCCCTTCGAGGAGAACGTGATTCTCTCCGACGCTCCCTTCGTGGAGATCTCGACCTCTCAGTTCGTTTCTCCCTTCTCGGCGTTTGAGATCTGGGACGCTCTCTCCGCGGTGATCGGGAGACCCTGGGGGTATGTGACCTTTCCGCTCTCTCCCGAGAGCGTGATTGGTGCCTGATAGGACTCTGTCTGTCTGCCTCTTCTACCAGTCTCTGAAGAGGTGACCTGTGGAGTGGGCTTACATATCTTTGCAGCCTCTCCGTCGCTCCAGAATCCTTCCACGTGTGCAAAGGAGCATACCATCTTGGCGAGAGTGTTATCTTTCGCTGGGGCAACGGACTTCTACTCCTGGAACTGGACCTCGATGAGCTAGAGGCCCTTGAGGAGGAATGGTGAGAAGCCGATTGGGTCACCAAAATAGTCGAAGGCACTGAAGGGGATTTTCGTCTCACCGGTGTTGGCGGACGTCTTAGAAGTCTTTCCCTTGACGTTGGACGCCTCTGCGGCGTCGACGGAGTGATAATCTTCGACGTCGAACGCCTCGATGACGACCCGTGTTCTCTCGACGTCGACCTGTGATGTCGAGCCGCTGACGGTGTCTTTTCCCTCGACGTCGAACAGCGTCGTCCCGCCTTCGACGGAGGTCTCGACGTCGAACGGCGTTGCCCTGCCGTCGACGGAGGTCTCGACGTCGAACGGCGTTGCCCTGCCGTCGACGGAGGTCTCGACGTCGAACGGCGTTGCCCTGCCGTCGACGGAGGTCTCGACGTCGGCCGACGTTGGTCTGTCGGCGACGGAGATGGCCTTCGACGTCCTGTCGTCGACGAAGCCCTTGATGTCGACCTGGCATGTGGCGACGGCGGAGGATCGGACATCCTCGACGTCGAGCGCCGACACGTCTTCGACGATGATCCCTTCCTCGACGACGATCGTCCGAGGGGGCTCTTGCTCCTCGACGCCGAGCGCCTCCGTGGAGACTTCGGCGGAGGTGTCACACTCTTCGAAGCCTGTCGACGTTGGGACGACGGCGAGTGTATTCTGTCTCTCGACGCCGACCGTCGCCTGGTTGACGGCGGCGGAGTTGACTTACGTCTTGACGTCGATCTTCTCGTCGACGGAGATCTCGTGGCTTCTCTCGACGCCGATCGTCGCCTAGTTGACGACGGCGGAGCTTTCTTCGTCGTCGGTGATTTTCTTTTCGACGACGATTTCCTCGTCGACGCCGGTCCCGACGTCGACGGAGCTTTATCTTTCGATTTTTCCATCAGATGTTGTTTTTTCAGCGCCGAGCCCGGCGCTGAGGTCGATGGACGCTCTGACTTGCCTTTAGAGGGAGTTCTGGGTCTCTTTGAACTCTTCCTCTCTGTAGATCTTCCCCTCATGGATCTTTGGGCCAAACCATAGAGCCTGTTCCTCTCCCTGTCTTTTAAAGTTCTGTCAGACAGGTTTTGACAATGAGAACAGTCCTTTGGATCATGATCTTCTGGCAAGCATAAAATACAGACCTCATGAGAGTCCGTTTTTGCCTTCTTGTGGCCACAAGAAGGGCAATCATCGAATAATGAAGGCATCCTGACAGGAAAAACCTCACAAAAATTCGACTGCTAAGCAGTTATTTACTTGACCCTGATGTAAAAAGTCAAAGTAAATCAAAAAAATGTTCTTTAGAAGCTTTTCTGACTGAAAAAGGCAGAAAAATTGTGGAGCTGTGTATCCAGGGTCCTTCCTGAAGGAGCCGGAAAGAACAACTGACCTAACTGTAACCCCTGAGGCATGATGGGAAGCTAGGGGCAGAGGTGCCTTAAAGGCACAGCGTCAGTTTTGGTACATGCAGCCACAGGGTTAGCTTTTCAGTCTTTTTAGACTGGGTATTTGCAATGCAGCCTGGGAGCTGTATATGCTTACAGTGTCTTATAAGAATTTCTGCTGTTTTCTAAGCATTAAAACAGTTTCTAAACAAGCATTTGTGTTGTTTATCATGTTTCTAATGCTAATACACATGTATGGTGGAAATTCTTCACAGCATATTCCAGCTCTACTGTTTTATTTGGCTGCAATTGCTTATTTTTATATATATATTTATATATATATATGTATATGTATATGTGGGGCACATATAATATATTGTTTCCGGGGTCCCGCGCATGGGCGGGAATATTCTAATGCTTATGACTATTGATGAGGATCCCCTGGAAGAGAACAAACTGTTTCCAATCCGCAGCCTAGTATGTGCTTCTGGCAGGTCTAATGGCTTCCTTAAGTAGGTCCCTGGACTCTTGAGCTAAGTTAAGGTAGCCAAACTCTAGGACTTAAGAAATCAGATGGCTAGGCTGACTTGCATGGGGTCCAGGTGGGTGACTTAACCTTGATTTTCTGTTAGGTGGTCCTGCCTGTTTGGGAGTTTCTCGTGTGGGCAATGGGCAGGTCTAGAAGGATCCAGAACCATATTTGTCTGGCCTATGTGGGAGCCACCAGAATGACAGTGAGGGCTGTTTGCTGCAGTTTCCTCATCATGTATGGTAGAAGAGGGAGAGGAAGAAAAGTGTATCCAAAGATCCCTGATCAGTTCATCCACAGAGCATTGCCCACCCATGGACTGGAGTGTATAAACCTGTAGGCAAATTTGGGCATTTTGCGCTGTGTATGGTGGCGAAAAGGTGTTCTTCAGGGAAAGCCTAATGACTGAAGTACAGGAGTAGGGCTTGCGAAAGGAGTTCCCCACTCATGGACTTGTGGCTGTATCCTGCTGATCAGGTCTTCAAACTTGTTGTCCACCCCCAGCAGGTGTATCAGATAGTGAATTGCCCAATGTCAGACACACTGTACTACTGCTGATAACTGCGCAAAGTGTGCAATGCCCTGATTCTCTAGGTAACGAATTGCAGTCATACTTTACAAGGACCGTTTTGGGTGGGTTGATGCACGGGGACACCTGCCGAAACTGTGACCCCTTCTTCGGTGCCAAGGGGGTCAGCTATGCCAAAGATGTCTGGTGTTTCCGCGAAGGATCGCTCCACCTTGAGATGTTCCCAGCGTCTAACTTTCTGCTGTCGAAGCGTCTTTTTGCACCAGAAGGCGGGTCAGGACGTGCTGCGAGTGTCGTCATGCTCTGATGAGAGGCATATTAGAGACCCAGTGTGGGTCAGTCCAGGGATATTTTGTGTGGCACGGAGGACATTTCCTGAAGGACGTCCATTTCATCCCCCCCCCCAACACCTCTTCATACACCACAGTCATTACAAAAGGGAAGGAACCAGGAGAAGTGTGGGAGTTCCGAAGGTCGGGGATCTTGGCTTCCACAACATTCTCCAAAGTGAGTTGCTGGATAAAAACGACTGACAAAGGTTTTCTTCTGATGACGGCATAGGAGAAGATCAGGCTCCAGGAACGTTGAAGGCATTAATTCCGGGAGCTGCGCTGAAACACCGTTAACGGAGAAAAACAATCTTATCAATGGAGCTTATGCTCATGCACATTGCCAGCTAAAGGTGGAGTCTCCATACCTTGTAACTCAAAAGACTCCAACAAATCAAGTTGCAAACGTCCAATCCCATCACTTGGTGGGAGGCATAAAAAAGCATGTGTACCTACAGCCACACAAGCTATGAGCATTTTTACTGCTGGTTAGAGCGTTTGCTAAGTCTGTAACTATTAAGGTGATTTCTTTGGAGGCATTATTAGAGGCTTCCATATTTCTATGATAATAAGAAATGCGGTTGGAAAGTTGAAAACATTTTTATAATTTAATAACCTTCTGGTTAACAGTTGAGCTGGATTGGTTAAATTTGTGGTTTGTTGTTGAGCTGTATAAGTGAATGTATGATGTTTGAATGTTATTTCCAGTGGTAGAACCCAGTTGTAAAATATGTGACATGCATGGATTTGTGGTGGGGTGCATGGGATGTTGCCAGGCAGTTGCTTTTTATTTTGTATTTATGTTTACTGTATTCAAGCCAATGCTACAGTCAGCTGATTTATGTTTGATTATGGTGCTCATGAAATACATCTAGCTAGGCATGGTTCCTGAGCTTAAAGAAACCAGAGATACAGAAAGGCTAAAGCTTTTTGTAAGGAGCCTTGGAATAACGTGTGGACACACTCACACTTTTATTCTGGCATTAAAATCTTTTATAGCATTGAGATTAGCGAGTCACTGAGGAACATGATACAGCATAGCAATTTCCGCAAAGTGGCATTATTTTCCAGTACCAGTGTGTGGCTCAAAGCAGGTTGGGATATGCCATTTAACAACACAACAGCATGCTTGAAATAACACATGGTGGAGTACTGCAGATCTGACAATCTTTTTTCAGGCATGGTACCATGGCTTTTTCGGATGATAAATAGTGACTGCACGTGTATTCTGTGAGTACCAAAATAATATGCATCCACAGCAAAATAGGCTAACAAGGTGCTCTGGGAACTAATTTATAAAGGGTTAAATATGGTCCAGCGAAGCCTGACCATTGTCCTCGTCTTGTTTATGAGTTGCTGATGCTCCTCAATTTCCTGCTTAGTAGAATGTGCTAATATCTGCATTAAGTACTGCATTCAACAAAGTGTATTGCTGCGGCATTCATGGTAATCTATGTCTCTTGTGGAGCAGCCAATACAATTTTAACTGATCAAATAGTTGCCAAAAAGTTACACCTGTTCACTGCAACTTTCAGAGCTATTATCCAGATCAAAAACTGACGGTTAACTTTCTCAAAAAGCTTTATTTGTTTTGCAAAACACTGTATTGGAATGGTACGATGGAGAAATAACTTATCATATCCAATAAATTATCACCATAATAATGTTATTACTACTATTACAAATACTTCAGAGCTTATGCTAATGTGTGTTTCACCATAGCAACACGAACTTCAGGACCATATATATTTAATTGTGTATCAAGAGGGAGAGAGAGGACCAAAAAGCTAGTCCATATCCCCGGATTATATAGAGTTTAATCAAAAAGAGACTAGCTTAAGTAGAGGGGGGAGGATTAACAAAATTTAATTTTTAAATTTAAATGACTCAGGTATGTTTCGTCAGGGGGTAGTGGCACCTGGTAGGTGTGCTCATGAAGCCCTCACCCACCAACCTGGTTGATGGCATGCTTCATCATCGGGACCACCCAGTGACACCTAGCGTGTCCCGGGTGTGCTTCGACGCCTGATTACAGCGGAACAGGTATGTCGCTGAGTGTGCGGTGAAGAGTGTTATGAATGTGAGTTTAAAACGGCTTGGCGGAGGTCCCAGTACCCAAAGGTAAATCAAACTTTAATACCTGGGCCACCGTCAGCGGTTAAAAATAAGGCTGTTGGATGTTAGAGGCGAGTTACGACCTCCCACATCCTTAGATGAGTCAACATGTTTCAGCCAGTGCCTTATGAATATGCTAGCTTTCTTCAGGACAGATTTAAAATGTGTGTGTAATTAAACTAGTGGGTGTGTGATTCAGACTATGTGTCTACACGCCCTAAGTGTTTATCTATGTGTGAGAGGGGGATTCCCTTCTCAAAACACGCTAGTTTTAAGGAGTTTTTGCTTCAAGGTTTTGAAGTGGCAAGGGGTTGACCAGCTTTTCTGCCCAGAGCCTGCTTTGGACCTGTAGTGCCTCCTTCGCAAAACCTTGAAGCAAAAACTCCTTAAAACTAGCGTATTTTGAGAAGGGAATGTGGTACAGATTGAAGTTGTGTCCAAAATGACTATAAAAGGTTATCTCGGTATGCAGTTTACAAAGTTTTATACACCTGAAGATCCAATGTGACAAAGCAGAGTGCTCATTAATCTTGATGGGAAACAAGCTAATAATCCTGTAGGGAAATAAACTAATGAGTCTGTATTTATTAATTTTTGAAGGATGCGTTTGAAACATGAGATCACTATAAAACAACATTTTTGCGAATTGCATTGCTTTCAAGTTAAAAAACAAAAGGAAAACACTTCAAAATTGATAACTGCACGTCTTACCTTGTTCTTTAATCTGACGAATTTGCTTCACAGTTTCCTTTAAGATTGCACATTTGTCAGGTTTAAAGTTGAAGTTGTCAATATCATTGAAATTTACAAAAATTAGCTCTGCAAGCTCTTCTATATATTTATTCTCCTGCTCACGATTACGTTTTTCAGTGCTCCTTTTAGGACTGGAAAAAAGGAAAAGAAGATTTATTTCCAACTGCATCAAATCCCAGAAGGAAACGTTACTTACTTCTAATCTTAGTTCTCCATCCAGAGTATTTAAATTCAATGATATCTAAACCTATATCCCAAATGTTGCAATACTTCTTAAGTGCGTTACTGAAGTAGGTAAAGCACAAGAAATGATAAAGGAAAAGAACAATAGTCACTTACCTGTAATCTGTGGTTCTCCAGTATTGGTGTCTTTCATAGATTCACATGCCTGAATCATTACCCGTCATCGGAGTGGGAGTCCCACGGTACATAAAAAAGCAATAATATCCCATAATAACATAGAAAAAACCTGGTAATAACCAACCAAGAAGTAAAGTAGCCTAAGCTACAGGAGAAAAAAGTTGCACACTCATGACTATCCTAGTCATTTTGTATAGCCCAAACTGCAGCCAATCAGGCGACAGCACCCACCAGAAAGTTCTCCCCAGAGGCTCAGGCTCTCAGATTTTCTCACACAGGAGTGATGGTAAACCAATCTAGACTATGAGCCTCTGAGGGGAGGTGGGCGGGTTGCATGTGAATCTATGACAGACACAAATACTGGAGAACCACAGATTACAGGTAAGTAACTATTATTCTTCTCCAGTATTGGGGTGTCTTTCATAAATTCACATGCCTGAATCAGAGTAGATAGCACATCCATGCTTGGAAGACGCTATTTGAAGCATCAATTTGTACATATGAAAAACACAATCATGTAATAAATGTCTCATTTCTAAGCCTGAAAATTTGCAGTTACATGAGAATGTACATAATGATCAGCATGAATAAGCGTCTGAAAAGCAGTAAGAGGAGGAGGGAAACAGAGGCTCACCCTTATCTGAAAAGATTACGCAGAACTGCTTGACCCACTGAAGCATCAGTCTCGCTGGCTGCATCCAAACAATAGTGCTTGGGTGAAAGTATGTCTGCTGGCCCAGGTTGCTGCTCTGCAGATGTGCTGAAGAGGAAGGAACCCCAGCGAAAAGAGCAGTCGAGGAAGACATGGCTCTCGTAGAGTGAGCCCTTGGAGCTGCCTGCAAAGGTCTTCCTGCTTGTATATGGCAAAAGTCAATAGCTGCAGAGATCCATCTTGCTATTGTTTGTTTAGACACTGCATGACCTTCTCGAATTTTTCCATAAGCGACAAACAATTGATCAGATTTGCGTATTGTAGAGGTCCTTTGTAAATACAACTTTAAATACCTCTTGATGTCTAGTGTATGCCCTTTCCACAGGGGATTGTGGGTTAGGAAAAAAGGTCCATAAGATGACTGGCTCGTTCAGGTAAAAGTTCGAAGGCACCTTAGGCATGAATTTTGGGTTCGTGTGGAGCACTACTGAATTAGACGTGAACTGCAAGAAAGGTGGATGGAACGTGAAAGCCTGGACATTACTGACTCTTCTAGATGAAGTCAAAGCCAACAAAAGCGATACTTTCCATGTAAGAAATTTTAAATCCACTCTGTGAATTGGTTCAAAAGGGTGGCGCATGAGCTGCGCTAACACTATATTGAGATGGCACGATGGCGGTGGATGACGTACCGGAGGAAACATTCTGAAAAGTCCTTTAAAGACTTGCTGTATTATTCTTGAAGAGTAAAGTGAAGTGGACCCATCCAGACGATACCTTGAAATGGCTGCTAGGAAAACCTTTAGAGTTGTGTGAGATAATCCCGATTTTGCCAGATGTAAGAAGAAAGGCAATATCTGATCTGGCCTTGCTTGAAAAGAATGAATCCCAGCAGAGTGACACCAGATAAAGAATCTCTTCCATTTAAGTCTGTATGTTTTTATCGTAGCAGGTGCTCTTGCTTTGGCTAGTACCTCCTTGCAATCTGCAGAGATATTTAGATGGGCGAATTCAAGGTACTCAGGCGCCAAGCCGCTAATTTCAGAGAAGCCGTAAATCTGACCATCCTGGATGGAGAGGAGATCCGGTATTGGTCGAACCTGAATTGGTTCGCACTCCGATAGGAGAAGGAGCTCGGTGAACCAGTATTGGCGAGGCCACCTGGGGGCAATGAGAATCAGGCAACACAGTTCTTTTTTTCATCTTCTGGAGAACTCTGGGAACCAACGGTATCGGAGGAAAGGCGTTAGCATAAATTTGAGACCAGTTGATCGAAAAAGCATTCCCCTGAGAGTCCTTGTGGGGATGCAAGGTTGCAAAGAACAGGCATTTGCTGTTCTTCTTGGTCGCAAAGAGGTCTAGATCTGGATGGCCCCACTGTTGAAAAATTGCGATCCACCGTTGGTTGATGAAGTTCCTATTCGTGGGTGGACACCGTTGTCCTGCTGAGAGTGTCCGCAAGAATGTTTGCCGTTCCCGGTACATGGACCGCCAAAAGATTGATTCTGTGTCGTGTTGCCCATGCCCATACTCTTGGGCTTCCTGAGACAGAAGAGCCGACCTCGTTTCTCCCGGTTTGTTTAAATAATGCATGCTTGTAGTACTGTCTGTGCGAACCAATACTATGGCCCCTTGAACGATTGCGCGAAAGGACTTGAGGGCTAGGAAGATGGCTCTTAGCTCCAATAGATTGATGTGCGAGACCTTCTGTTGAGGGCTCCATCTCCTGCTGACAGTCAGCCCTTGAAGATGTGCTCCCCAACCTTCGAGGGATTCGCCCGTGGTGATTGTGAAGTTTGGTGCGTCTTGGAGGAACGCGCAACCCTGTTATAAATTTTTCTTTTGAATCCACCAGAGAAGAGCACCTCAGATGCGAGGGGTGATTCAGATGAGATCTTCGAATGAGCCGGAGACCTGCAGCCATTGCAGGTTGAGTTCTTCTTGAAGAGGTCTCATCCTGAGACGGCAATTCGGTATCAAAGGAATGCAAGAAGAAATCATCCCCAGAAAAGACTTGAACTGTCGGACTGAAACTGACTTAGAGAGTAATATCCGAGCCATGCCCTGTATTCTTTCTGGTCTCTCGTCCAATACGAAAGCTTGGACCAGTTGTGTGTCCAAGGTTGCTCCCAAGAAAGTTGGTCTTTGGGACCATTCTAGTTGTGACTTGCTGAAATTGATGTAAAGACCCAGTGACTGGGAGAGAGACAGACACCATTGGATATGGTCGTCTGTGTTTGCGTAAGAACTCGCCTTGATAAGGCAATCGTCTAAGTAGGGAAATATTTGTATTCCCTCCAGCAGGAGGTGTGCTGCTACTGGAGCCAGGACCTTCGTAAACACCCTGGGCGCCGAACGCAGCCCAAAGGGGAGGACCTTGAACTGAAAATCCCTGCCAGCCACCCTGAAAGGAAGGAACTTCCTGTGACGGTGTAAAATGGGGATGTGGAAATACGCATCTTAGAGGTCCAAGGTGGCAATGAATTCTCCCGCCGAAAGAAGATGCAGTATTTCTTGGAGTGATAGCATCCGAAACGTTAGCTTTCTCAAGTACTTGTTGAGGGCACGAAGATCCAGAATTGGACGCCATTCCCCAGACTTCTTCTTTATTAGAAATAATCTGGAGTAAAATCCTGCTCCTCTCTGAACCTGAGGGACATTTTCGATTGCTCCTTTTTTTTAACATCAAATTAATCTGGGTAAACAACTCTTTGAGATGAGCTGGAGGTGGGCCCCTTGGGGGAACATTTGGAGGAAACTTTTCGAATTCAAGGGCATGGCCCTTGGCCACAATGTCCAAGACCCACCTGTCTGATGTTATTGAGGACCATTTTGAGTAGAATTTTGAGATCTTTACTCTAATTTTTATGTGAGACTGCGGCAGTAGCGGTGGCAGGTGATGAAACTCATGGTCTTTTATCCTTTCCGCAGTAGGCAGGCTTTCTTTTGCTTTGGGAATAATTAGTATTGCGCTGGCCGTAAGACTGGTAACGTTGGGTTTGGTGACGTTGATTCCCTTGCTTGTATGAGGATTGCTGATAATAACCTCCTCTAGTAGAGGACGATCCACGTCCTCTCGAACCTTGAAAGGGGGGCTTCCGAAATTGTAAGGTGAGAAGGGACCTACCTGTCTCCGTGTCCTTTTTGATTGTCTGCAAGGCTTCCTCTACTTGCGGCCAATCAAAAATTCCCCGTCGTAAGGCATGTCTAATACCTTAGCTTGCACCTCCTGGCGGAACGAAGTCGCTCTTTGCCAGCCTTGCCTGCGCAAGACAGCAGCTCCTGCTAACTGCCTGAATCCAGTCAAAGCCACATCAACTGCAAAGTCAATCATCTCAGCCGAGATTCTCTCACCCTCCTGCAGTGTTTTCAGAGCTTCTGTCTTGGAGGGCTCTGGAAGCATGTTGATATATGGCGAGATGTCAGACCAAATTTGCCGGTCATATCTGCCCAGAATGGCTAATGAGTTGGCAGCCCGGACTGTAGTTGCTGCCATTGTAGACGCACGCTTCCCAATAGCATCTACCGCCTGTCATTTCTATCCGGTGAGGCTGCGATTGGAGAGGAAGGATTTCTAGATCGCTTCTGTGCAGCCTGTATGATCACCGAATCCAATTTCGGGTGTCCTATAAGGCAAGCTGGGGACTTTTCAGGAGCCTTATATTTTTTATCTATCCTCTGCATACTCGAGGGATAGATGCAGGAGTGGACATCACCTTAATTCCCTCTTTCCAGATGAAATCAATAATAGGTATTGACTTAGTCTGATTCCTTGGCTGGTCCTTGAAATCGTAGAGGAAGCATTCCTGCTGTGTAGTCTCAATGTCAATATGGAAGCGTTTTGTAGCTCTTTCCATAAGAAGATGGAATCCTCCAACATCTACTGGAGGTGAATCAGCGGTAACCGGAGGTGAAGGAGAAGGTGTTTGGACCGGATAATCGTCCCACTCCGACATCAAGGATCTGTCATCGACTTCACCTTCCTCTCTCTCTTTTTCGTCAGAAGATTGGTGTTCTTCAGGCTGATGGGAAGCTACAGGCGGAGGAGACCTGAAATCAGATATGGACGTTTGCACCTCAGGTGTAGGAGGCACAGAGTCCGCTGACTCAGACGGTGGAAAGCGCTTGTAATAGTCATTTAGCATGTGCTGTAGATTTGTTAGCAATGCTACTGGCATCTGAGCTGAGGGGACATTAGTAACGGGTGATGTTATATGCTCAGGCGAAGGTTGGCCCTCTTGATCGTCCTCTTCTTGGTATTTGATGTGCAATTCCGAAGGACTTGTAGCTGTCCCAAACCTTTCATCCAGGTCAGAATCCTCCTCAATATCCTCAGAGTCCAGCAACTTGTCAGGGACCTGTAGGAGTACTGTTTGAGGTGACAGGCATAGAGGAGATAAAGGTTCTAGAACAGAACCGCGTCTTTGAAGCAAGGATGGCTTTGGTGTTGATGTGAAAGCTGTAGACGGTGACCAAACCTGCATGGTGGTGCATGTAGACAGTTGCGGCGTCGACGGAGGCCCCATCGACGGGCTCGTCGACATGGGCTTGGATCCTGACGATGATAAGGTCGTCGTCCACGATTGAGTTGTCTCCGCCGACGAGGAAGGTTTCGTCGACGATGGAGTCTTCGTAGACGATCTAATAGTCGACGGTGCAGGAGTCGTCGACGGCGATGGAGCAACCGTCGACGTTGGGGTCGACGAAGCAATCGTCGATGAAATCTTCTTCAGCTTGGCCGCCGAAGGGGCGCTGACCATGGCAGATGAAGATTCTCTTGTAGACGAGATAGGCCTGACAGAGACATGAACCATCGTCAACGGAGAAGACGCTGTCGACATTATCATCTCAGGCTTAGGCGAAGAGAAAGTTACCGTAGACGTAGATGTTGCGTCGACGGGAATCTTCGTAGACGAAGGAGTCTACTACAGCGTCGACAACATCTTCTTCTGAGGTAAAGTCTACTCAGAAGTTAATTTTTGAGTTAAATTTTTGGTCGCTCTTCTCGGGGGTGTGGATGGCAAAAGTTTGCTCTGAGTAGGTGGAGTAGCCTTAGAAGTGGAAGGCCTCTCAGACCCCTTAGAAGATTGTTGCTTCTTTACAATCTTGGCCCCAGGAGGAGATAACACCTTCAGCAGCTCTCTTCCTAGAAGCTGCAGTAGACCCAGAGGCAATACTGCCTACCTCAGAAGCAGGATTATCTTGATCCTTGAGCTTTTGTAGCCACAAAAGCAAGCGTCCCTCTCTGTCCCTGAGGGTCTTCTGAGGGAAGGTCCTACATATCTTGCAGTCCTTTACCTGATGGTCAGGGTACAGGCAGTAAATGCACTTCTTGTGGGGATCTTCTTTGAAAAGCCGGAGCTTACCACAAGAGTCACAAGGCCTGAATAAAGATTTCTTAGATGAAGACATCTTCAAACCCAGATTCTTGAAGCAAAAAAAGAGAAGTACTGAGCAGAGCTCGGGGAGACTCCCTTCAAACGACATGCGGTCAAAAACCTGAGAGCCTGAGCCTCTAGGGAAAACTTTCTGGTGGGTGCTGTCGCCTGATCGGCTGCAGTTTGAGCTATACAAAATGACTAGGATAGTCATGTGTGGAAGTTTTTTCTCCTGTAGCTTAGGCTACTTTACTTCCTGGTTGGTTATTACCAGGCTTTTTCTATGTTATTATGGCATATTATTGCTTTTTTATGTACCGTGGGTCCCCCACTCCCAACGACGGGGAATGATTCAGGCATGTGAATCTATGAAAGACACCCCAATCCTGGAGAATCAATGTAACGAAGTTGAGAAAAGGTATGCTAGGATGTACAGATGGCCAACTTACACACTTCATTTATCATAAACTTTCTCAAATGAGCAGCTGTGACTAACTTTCTTCATTTTTTGTAGTACCTTGGGCCTACCAAGAAGAGGTCTGTCTGCTGGTTAATTTTAATAGAAAATGAAGGGTGTCTTTGATTTAGCTTTGGAATGCTTTGACAATGGGAAGCAAGTGAAAAGTCCCATAATTTAGAAAAAGCAAACTTTCTTTTCCATTTATCGTTAGTCTCATGAAAATAATTTTATGGGTCTTTTAAAGGCTCTCCTGAATAGCAAAATGCCTCTAGAAAAGGGATCTGCTATGACAAATGCTGTAGAAAAGGCTACAAAACCTCTTCAGGTAAGCCTAAGGCTCATTGTTCATGTGGCATAGCTGCTACTGGTGCAGATTGTGCCAAATCCAGATATTTACAAGCCAGCACCCTGGAGATCGGTACATATTTTTTGCAAAGCATTACTGTCACTCCAAAACTGATATTGGGGAAGAGAATGTGGCCTAACCGCTAGGGCAGGCGACATCGGAGCTGGTAAACCGGGTTCAAGTCTTGGCAGGGACGCTCAACATTCTGTGAAAATCACTTAATCTCCCAATTTATTTATTTATTATTTATTTATATTCTTATATAGAGCAGGACTCGACCCCCTGAGGGGTATCTCCGCGCTTGCGCTTTTACCAAAAAAGCCTAACCACGATCATAGACTGTGAGGGAATCAATATTTTAATATTTTAAAAGGCTGAAAATAAATATGTTTTTAGAGTCTTCCTAAAAGACAGAAGGTTGGTGATTTGTTTCAGAGTACGGGGGAGTGAGTTCCACAAGATGGGGCCTTTGTAAGAGAGAGCTCGACCTCCCTGCCTAGCTTTTCTAATCCTTGGAACCTGGAGCAGTTGCTGACTACTGGAGCACAAAGTGCGTCCAGGACTAAGGGTTGAATTTTCATTCAGATATTTGGGTCCAGTGCCAAACAGACACTTACGCATTGTGCAGCAAATTTTGAATTTTACACGTTGCCTAACCGGCAACCAGTGAAGTTTGTCCAGGAGGGGACGTGAAGCAGTCCTTGGCTGAGCATTGAGAACAAGTCTCGCTGCAGTATTCTGGACCACTTGTAATCTTTGTAGTTGTTCCTCATTGGCCGAGATGAACAGGCCATTACAGTAGTCCAGCCTACTGATTACCAACGTCTGGACAAGTATTTTCCTATAGTTATCAGGTAGGAATGGAAAGACACGTCGTAGCAGTCCGATGACACGGAAACAAGATACTGCAACTTGATTTGTATGCTCTTTAAACAAAAGTGCCTTATCGAGCCGCACACCGAGATTTTTTACGATCTGTTTGGGACTTGGTACTGGTCCCAAATCCAGGGGCCACCATTCTGGAGACCACAGAAGCGTGTCCTCCCCGAACAGCATGACCTCCGTCTTGCCTACGTTGCACTGGAAGCAATTTAAGGCGATACTGCCCTCAATCCGTACGCAAAGGATTTTTGTATTGCGGGCGTGAGGGTCTGAAAGAGGAATAAAAGATGAGTGTCGTCAGCATACGACACCGGGGTGAACCCATGTGCTCTTACCATGTCTGCCAAGGGGGCCACATACACATTGATTAGTGTGGGGCTTAGACATGAGCCCTGTGGCACTCCCTTGGTGAGCTCCCTTGAGATGGAATGATGGGAGCCCAATCTGACTCCTTGTAAGCGGCCCGAGAGAAAGCTCTCCAACCAGGACAGAGCCTCCTATGCCCACCCCCCTCAGGCGACCGAGAAGTATCTCATGTGACACCGTGTCAAAGGCAGCGGATAAATCTAACAGCACCAGAATCATGGAACCCCCTCCATCCAGTGACATCCTGATGTTATCGGTCACTGAGAGGAGGGCAGACTCGGTGCTGTGATTGGGCCTAAACCCGGATTGAGAAAAGTCTAGACCCTCCGCTGCCTCGATGTACTTGGACAGATGGGTGTTCACATGTCTCTCAGTCATTTTGCTAAGGTAAGGCCGGAGGGAGATGGGTCGGAGGTTTGAAAGGTCTGTCCAGGGAAGTGCCGCGTTCTTTCGGATAGGGTTCACCACCGCTTTCTTTCACTCCGTGGGCACATGTCCTTCCCTGAAACAATGGTTTATTATTTCTTGGATGTGAGGTCCAAGCAAAGTGCTCAGGGAGGCAACCATTTTGGCAGGCAAGAAATCATCGGGAAACCCCGATTTTATGTGACTAATGAGGGAGGGAAGATCTAAGTCACTGACTGCTGGAAATGTCATAAGTGAGATATCTCCGTGTATGGGCAGAGTAGAGGGGATAGAGATGTTGCTCTTTTGGCTGGGGGCCCTCATAATTTTATCATAAATCAAATTAATTTTATTTTCGAAAAACAAGGAAATTTCATCACATAAGGATTGGGGAAAATCATCTGGGCTTTCACATGCTACTGGTTTTACAAACGCCTGTAGTATTTTATATATAGTTCCTTGGAGGAATTACCCGCCTCTGCGAGTTGCTGAGTAAGGCTGTTCTTCCGTGCCAATTTGATATTTTTATAGTAATTAGACTGGGCTTCATGATGTGCTTTCTTGCTTTCCTCTGTTCGTGTTTTCCTCCATATCTTTTTTTATCTTCCTACGACCCTGCTTCTCTATTCTGAGTGCTTCAGTATACCATGCTTCCTGCTTGGAGGTGGGGTATTGTTTATGTAGCTTCAGAGGGGCTAGTTTATCAATTGCCTCTGTGAGAGTTGTTGAATTTGGATAATGCGGACTCCACATTATCCTTTTCTATAAAGATAGGCTGCTACCATACCCTCTACAGTTCCTCCACCGTTACTTTGTGGAACTGTCGACGCCAAATTGGCAGGAGAGTGTTCTTTTGTGAGGGTTTGTTCACTCCTAATAAAGAAAATTCCACTATAAAATGGTCAGACCAATTTATTTGAGCAGTGGGTTGACACCGTACTTTAGAGCAATTGGAGAAGAGCAAGTCAAAGGAGTGGCCTCCTTTGTGTGTGGGTCCGCTGTTCTGCAAATCTAAACCAAGGGTGGATAGGTCAGCAAGCAGAGATATGGTTTCTGGGTGCGCAGAAATGTCTGCATGAATATTAAAATCACGAGAAGAATAAAATCTTCCTTTGCTTTAAAATGTGGAGCTAAAAGCTCCAAAAGAGAAAGAGAGAAGCCCAGGCTAGGTCCTGGTGGGCGATAGACTAAAGCTCCTTTCCAAAAGATTTTTGTGGCGGAATTAATTTTAAAAATCATTATTTCTAATTGTGGGCAGTACTTTTGTTCTAATATAGTAACCTTCAGGTGTTCTTTGTACATGATGGCTTGACCACCACCTATTTTTTCTGGGCGATCTAGATTTACGAACTTATATCCTAAGGGAACCCCTAGTGCTATAGCAGGGACAGTATGGGGTTTTAGCCAGGTTTCCGTTAGGAAACATAAGTCTGGTTGCAGTGTGTATACCAGGTCCCATACTTCAAGTTGGTGTTTAGGCAGGGAACGGACGTTTAAGAGAAAACACTTTATCCCTTTTATTGGTACTGCTTTCACTTTATTTTCCTCGATATTGGAGCTAGTGTGGGATGCTTGAAAATGACAGTTGATACATGAAAAAGGGCCCTCTGGGCATGGCCAGGAGTCTCTAGTACATCCTTTCAGTGGAATTGTCCTTAAATTTAATAAAGTTTGGGCAGAATACTTGGTATTGCGTGTCCCTGCAGATGGTTTGTCCATATGAATCGGGCCCTTAGCCCCGTCCAGTCGCGGACGGGCAGCTCTTTGGCTGCTCTTCGGCGTGTCTTCGGCTGCGCGCGACCGGTAGGGGGCGAGGGCTAAATAGCCCCTGAAGTAAAACCACTAGAGCGCTACCCGCTCCAGTGATTGCCGGAAGTACCTGGCTCTCACCTGCCCGCCCTCCGCACAACGGTACTAGTTACCCTGTCGGAACGGGGCGGACAGGAAGGAGAGTTGAACCAAGGCTTCTCGCTGCCCTCAGGAAATAAAAGACTGCTTCCCCTCCTATTAGATCGGGTAGGGAGAATCGGCGCGATGGCGCTCTATATAAGTATTAATTCTGGCGTGATAACAGTCAGTACAGAATGCGAATGCGAAGTTTAAAACTGGACAATACAAGCACAGTGAAATTAAAAAGGTTCAAAAATGCCTAACAAAAATGAATGTGTTTGTCTGTAACATAACTGGTGCTCATGTAAAATGCTCTGATACCTTCGGGTCTAGTTCGTGCAATATAAAACTCCACAAGAAAAGAAAAAAAAAAAGATTGATCTTCTGACAGGGGCAACATAATACCTAGAATGCCCACAGCAGGCTAATAACGGCCATCATAATGCTACATTGTTCACATGTCAAGGAGTGCTACCTAAACGTTCTGCTATACCTCTGCCTGTGTCATTGTCACCTTAATGTCTTTTTAACCCCTCTTATGTTCAACCCAGGCTCCTTCTTCACCTCTATTTAAGTGTTTGATTGTCTCACCAATTTTTACACCATCTTTGTTGCCTGAATCATTTAGCTCATCTTTATCTTTGTCTCCCTATGAAGCTTTCTTCCCCACTTCTCAATTCTTTTCATCCCTATCTCTAACCCATCATATTTTCTTGCTCGAGGGGCTCCTCTTGCATCTCCTTCCCATCTCACTATCTTTTCCACCATTTCTATTTTATCTGAATCCATCCAGTTCTTTTCCTCGATGGCCTTTGCCTCCATCTTAAACTTATTTTCCCATCTACCCCGTTTTCTGTTACACTGCCCTCTTATTTCTTTATGTACCTTCCCTTGCAGGCACTGTCATTCTTTCTTTAGATCCCTTCGTTTTCACGGTTACTTTTTATTTATATGTTGTTCCCTCGTTATCGCTTCTGTTCCTTCGTCATTTATTCTTTCCACTGTCTTGCTTTTTCTTCTCATTTTATTTTTTTCTCCTCCTTTTTCTCATATTCGTTCTTTCTTTTTATGGAAATTCCTTCATGTAAATTAAAAGCACTGTATGTTTTTGAGTGTGTCCAGAGCACAAAATGAGTCAAGCTACAAAAGTGGTTCATTTATTAATTGCAAAAGCAACTCAGAGTCCAGGCTAGTGTGAATCAAAAGCCGAATGATGCAAGGCTGAAGCCAAGAAGGATGATTAATAGGAAACATGGAAGGAATTGGCTTGCCACTACTGTGCACCTTCTTCCTGGAATGAATCTCTTTTTACAAGTCAACTGGATGGAAAAGGTTTTGAATCTGCAGGTTTAGGTCTCGTTTTCTACAAAATTCTTTTCAAGACACTCTTTACGTAGAAACCTCATCCTTCTCCTATGTTTTCTGTAAAGTTTATATTGCACTGAGACTTTTACCATTTGAAAAAGAAAACACCTTTGTATTAACTGTGATGTAATTTTTGAGGCCACAGCATTATGTATAATGCACGTTTCTTGAAACATTTCAATAAGTCAACATAACAATGTCTTTGGGATGAAAATCTAACCTGGGTCCATGCGGATCAGGGCATTCCTTGCGCTTTCCCAACTCTGCCCTTGATAGGTCAGAGGTATTTTCTCCAATTCCACTCATCTTGAAAACATATCAGCAACTAGAAGGGGAAAAAAGGGATTTATTAAGAGCCAAAACATAGATTACTATAGTTACCTGCATCTTCAGAAGCATTGATTCAACATGTAAATAGAGCAGAACTTGTACTGAATAAATAGTAATTTCTTTGGGTGTGGACTTTGAATGCTAGATCTTTGGATCCTGCCAAGCTGAATGATACTTTTTTGCAGTTTTTCCAGCACCGTGACCCAGCATTAGAGAGCTTTCCCTCAGAGCCACACTATAGCGTACACATGTTTTTGAGGCACGCAGAGATTAAATGATTTGCACAGGATCTTAAACTGAGGTCAGAATTCGAAACGTTCCAAAGTAGGCAGATCTAGCCAGTTGGCCCCACTCTTCCCTTCATGCAAAATGTTTACAAGACAGGAAGTACAAATTAAAACAATGAACAAAACACTCGCCAATTTTAACCAAATCTTGTAGACGAAACCTGCACAATGCAACGGTCTAAAAAACATGTAGGACCTCAAAAGTCAGATAGTAGTGACACAGCTTACTAACAGAATTATTTGGTAGGAGAGGAAATGGGAACACGATTAAAAACAGCACTGTAACAAGTGAATGGAGAGGGAAGTAAGGAGTCTTCTCGAAAGCTTCTGGATTCGGGTTTTTATGAACACTAGTAAAGGTCAACATGTTTCTATCTTTCTGTACTCTCATAACAGGATTACCATGAAAAAACATAATGGGACCACAATCGGTGGAAATTCCCATGAGAAAAAATATTTTCTAGCCATTTGAACCTTGAAGTCACCTCATCGCCGGTCCAGCAGCAATGAAAATTGCATCTAAATGTAACCTGCATGCTATGTTTCCTTCAAGATTCTACCAGGACCACCTTCTTACTGAAATTAAACGTTTACTTCACGGCTGCGTGCTTTTCCAGGATGCCACCCACCAATCATTTCAAAACACCAGATGACAGACTTGGAAGAGGAGAAGTATAACAGAAGAACTGTTGAGCAAAAAAGAGTACATCTAACTAAGACTACTGTGGATCAAGGAAGCTGCATATGTGACTCCTATTAACACATCACTGACTACATGAACAGCGGGCAATTTCCTACTTTGTGACTTCCAAGAGGCACATTAAAGTGCCTAAACCCTTTGCATCACACGGTTTGAATGTGCGGCCATTCTTACTAGGTGTTTGTAGGGATAACTCAACTGATGTATATGAAATATCTTCATTTGTTTGGTTTATTATTTTAGAGCACAAAAATAGAAGCAAACATTTTTGCATAAGATACAAACAGAAATACTTCATGCAGTCTCAAACTCCAGCATCAGAGAAATGGTATAACTGTGGAATAAGTAAGTAGAAAGCTCGATCAAGTATTCTTTACAAATAATTTTGGAGCCTAGCATACGAACAAAGCCGTGAAATCGGCAGCTTTGTTAGACCCACATAAGAAAAGCCTCCAAATTCAGTAAGGTGCCATTTCAGCATAGTGCACTTTGGTGCCAGATTAGATCATAAAACTTTATTTGGCAGTATAAACCTAAAGACACTTGCAAGGTATGCTGGATAGCTTTTCACATAAGGCAAACACTTAAATTTAATCTAGCATTTAACAGGTACTTAGTTAAGTTTCAGTTAGACGGTCATACCATAATCTAAACAATACAAATGGCCAAAACGTGTGTACCATTTACCGTTTTGAACAGATTATTTCTTGTTGTGAGTAAGATGCTCTACAGCTACATAGAGATAAAATGACTCCCAGAAGAAAAAGTCACTTACCTTTGGTAAGAATATTTCTGGTGGACACATATCTCCCTGTAGATGTTTCACCTTAGAAATAGCAGTCTGAACTAAAAAGATTAACCAACACTAAACAGTGTGCTTTTGTGTCTGGTGAAGCCCACAAAGAACTGATGAGCCACTCTCTCCAGTCTAGCGCAGTTAAAAAAAATATAGGACACCTCACTCCTGGGTCCAGATTATGCTGCTTTCTACTCTTTGGAGGGACGATGAATAGTGTCCTGGGAGAGATGATCTGGCCCATATGAAAAGCAGATATCCCTTTTTGAAGAACAATTATTTATCTGGGTAACATATTGTGAATGGTGACTGTAAGACCTGGCACCATTGGCGCGGGTCTCCCTTCCATTTTTGCTATTGCCTCATGTGTTTTTGCTGGTGTTAGATGCTTTGCGCACTGTGCCACTGCTGTCCAGTGCCACAGTGCGAGCGCGCCCTACTGTAAATTAATGTATTGATTAGTGGTTCCCTGATTGGATATTTGGTTTACTTGTCAGACCCTAGTACAGTGCACTGAGTGTGCCCAGGGCGTGTAAATCCAAATGCTGCGAGTGGGCTTGCAGCACTGATTGTGCCACCCACAGAAGCGGCCTTTTAAAATGTGTCTAAGGTCTGCCATTGCAGAGCCTGCGTGCAGTCTGGTACTGTCATGCTAACTGGGCAAGTGCACCCACTTACCCATCCCTAAACCTTCCCTTTTCTTCATATTAGTTACCCCAAGGTAGGCCCAAGGGCAGGGTGCATTGTAAGTATAAGGTAGGGCAAGCCCTGATGTGTGTGGCATGTCCTAATAGTGAATTACAGCCATTTTAGTTTTTCACTATTGCAAGGCTACCTGTTCTCCATAGGCCAAAATGGGCTGTTAGAATTATTACACTTTATAATCCTAGCAGACTCGGAGAACATGGTAGAAATTCGAGTTTAGTATGCCTGGACTCAGAATAATAAAATACATCTTTTAGTGAAGTTTATTTTAATATTCTGTGTTTGCAAACCATGTGAGCCTGCCTCTGCGAGGTTGTGTATTCCTTGTCTGGGTTTGTGTGTGACAGGGCTGGGGAATTCCAGGAGACCGGCTGGGGCAGCCTGGTGGTGAATAGGGAGATCTGCATCTAGATGGGAGGGAGGAGTTGCACCTGGGACCTGAATAGGGCTGGGTCTTCCCTCTAAAATGCTGGCTCCACCCCCTGTGGTGCGTCTGATGTCTCTGCCCTGCACACTGAAAGAAGAGAAGGAAGACTGTCAACCAAGTGCTCCAGGACTGTAATTGTCTTCCACAATGCTGGCTCCACCTCCTATGGGGCGTCTGATGTGCCTGCCCTATGCTGTGAAAGGGAAGGAGAAGTCTGGTAAACAGAGTGCTTCAGAACTGGCTTGAACTGGGCACAGGCCCCTCTCCCCTCACAGAATAAAGGATTTTGAGGTATAAGTATTGGGACCCTGATCTCATGAAATTATCACTTCTGGACTTACAAGACGAAACCTCTGCTAAGGAGAAGGAACCTGAAGAAATTCAGGAGAGACTATTCCCAAGCTGAAGGGCTGCTTGGGGGATTGGCATGCAGTGGTTGCCTGACTTCCAAAGAGAGGAGAAAGAACTTTGTGGACTTTCTTTCAACTTGTACAAAGATCTCCAAGGGCTTGGAAGAGAGCTTGCCCCCAGACCGAAGTCCCAGGACCAGTGGACTTCACCAGCCTTTGTGAATTGCTGCTGGAAACAAGTGGCTACAGAGGCAGGGTGCTGTGACCGACTCTCACGACCGGCCCGATGTTCTGTAAGCACTGCATCAAGCAACGTCCGCCTCGAACAATGCAAGCTCTGGCTCACCGACTCCGTCCGGACGTCGTCACCGAGCCGTAGCCTGCACAGCAACTGGAAGGACACCGCGACGTGCAACGCCTCACTACATCGAATCGAACTGGTCTGACCGACGCGGTCACTGCTGCTGAATTCGAGTCCTGTGACCGCACCGGAGTTGGGCACCGCTGCGCAAGCTTCGCTACGCACCGCCCGACTCGCAACGCTGTCCGGTCTGATCGACGCTAGCTCCCGAACTCCGGCTCGTTCTCCGCACCGCAAGCTGCAAGCTCCGCATCGAAGCACCGTCTCGCCCTGCAACGCAAGCCTTGGATCCACCGACTGTCAATGGGCTGCTGCCTGCAACGCATCGAGGGACAAAGCGTCCTGCAACGCTTCCTTTCTGCACAACGACGATCACCCGAACCGGCTCACAAATCCGTGCCGGCCGCCCCAAGTAAAAGGTACTGTGACTTGGTCTGACGACATTTGAGTGGGCCCGTACCGACGCGGTCCACTCGATTTGCTAGATTCTTATTTTCAACGATGCTGAAGCCCGTCCGGCCTACTGACTCGCACAGAACCTTGATTTAAGCCTTTTTAACAAGAAACCTTAAAAGCTAATAGTACTGTGGATTATTTTTGTTGTTTATTGGTCTTGTGGTAACTCTATATAAAATATACCTATTTTTTATATAAAACCTTGTGTGGTGTCCATTTGTAGTGTGGTCACTAGGTTACTGTATGTGGGCACAAATGCTTAACTTACACCGCCTCTGAAATAAGTCTTGACCGCTTGCGCCACGCTGCCTAGAGGGTGAGCAGGGGTTATTTTAGGAGTGTAATCCCCCTTACTCTGACTAGAGGAGAGGGTCTCTATTTGTCACAAGTACCTACCTGCGCCAACTAGAGACCCCCAATTCTAACAGTGACTGACAGAGGGCTGAAGTTAACCAAATTTATGGGGTGCATTAACTGTCTCTGAGACAGTATTCATAGTCAGAAGCTGGGCCGTGTATCAGTTCAAATGGGAATGCCATTTAAAAAAGTCACTACACACTATTCAGCGCCCACCAAGGAACAAATATTTCTAAATTTCCAGAACATGTACCACTAGTGGAGCATTAAACAAGCAAGGCCGATTGCGGAGGCATGTGAAGACCGGTAATAGCCACTTCTATAGCTGGCTGGGTAAGCAACAGTGCTAAGCAGAGGACATTGAAAAGGCAAGACTGAAATCAATTCAGGCCTTCATACTCACACCACTGAAACAAATGAGTGACCTGCATCAATGGTTTTTAGGACAGATTTCTTGGCAGGCAAGATTTGTCTACCAAATGAAGTTGCAGACACAATCAACTCTAGCTGGTTCAGCTTAATCTCTAAGTGTGAAGCTGAAGTGCTTGGGGTTGGGATGGAGGCCCTGTCCCATTCAGCTACATGAATAGGTAGGTACATGCTGCAATGGAGAAGCTAAATCCTGAATGTCAACAGATGGGCATGCCAGATCCTCCTAGCCCAGTTTGGGGCAATCAAAATCAACTGTGCTATCCCTTTCCCAGGCCCTCTGGAGGAAACTCGTCTAGCAGGCCCCAGGACCAACTGAACCTGAAGGCATTCCCATGGAACCATTCAGAAGGAACCATATGGAACAAAACTAAGAACATTTCTTGTTGTATGCCTTGACTAAAAGATACATGCAAGAATAACGCAGTCTGAAAATCATGCCTGCCACTTCAAGATACAACTGCCATCCATGGTCTTCCAGGGAGAGGCCGCTAACAGCATCTGCCCTCATCTTGAGGGAGTCTTCAAGAGGTGTAGCCAACTTGAAAGTCCTCTATTGGTGACCACCACAGAAAATCATAACCCAGTGCAGTGGCATGACCCCACCCTGTCCTATCGCTATTGATAAAGTGGTTGGTCAAGGTATTGTAAGAAACTTTGAATGCTGCTCCCTGAGACTAAAGGGAAGAGATTTACAACAAGGGGTGGTGAGGGACAGAGTCTCTGAATTAAGCAGAAAGCTCTCACCCAGTCAAGAGATCAGGGCTAGATCCAACACCGTTTTTTAGCTCACTGCACCATCCCAGTTTCAGAACCTGGCTGTATGCAAATTAGTCTGTTCCTGTCCCAGTGCATGATGGGAACAGGGCAAACCAAACTACAAAAGCCAATTCTTACACTGGGAAGGAAACAAGCTCCCGGGGACCGGTTTCTGGCATTACAGCCGTCTTCGGCCCGGTTTGCTTGAATCCTGATGGTGCAATGAGCAAGGGTCTCACATCTGAGAATACCCTTCCACGCTTAGGGTGGACAAAAATATTTACAACAAGGGGTGGTGAGGGACAGAGTCTCTGAATTAAGCAGAAAGCTCTCACCCAGTCAAGAGATCAGGGCTAGATCCAACACCGTTTTTTAGCTCACTGCACCATCCCAGTTTCAGAACCTGGCTGTATGCAAATTAGTCTGTTCCTGTCCCAGTGCATGATGGGAACAGGGCAAACCAAACTACAAAAGCCAATTCTTTCACTGGGAAGGAAACAAGCTCCCGGGGACCGGTTTCTGGCATTACAGCCGTCTTCGGCCCGGTTTGCTTGAATCCTGATGGTGCAATGAGCAAGGGTCTCACATCTGAGAATACCCTTCCACGCTTAGGGTGGACAAAAATATTTACAACAAGGGGTGGTGAGGGACAGAGTCTCTGAATTAAGCAGAAAGCTCTCACCCAGTCAAGAGATCAGGGCTAGATCCAACACCGTTTTTTAGCTCACTGCACCATCCCAGTTTCAGAACCTGGCTGTATGCAAATTAGTCTGTTCCTGTCCCAGTGCATGATGGGAACAGGGCAAACCAAACTACAAAAGCCAATTCTTTCACTGGGAAGGAAACAAGCTCCCGGGGACCGGTTTCTGGCATTACAGCCGTCTTCGGCCCGGTTTGCTTGAATCCTGATGGTGCAATGAGCAAGGGTCTCACATCTGAGAATACCCTTCCACGCTTAGGGTGGACAAAAATATTTACAACAAGGGGTGGTGAGGGACAGAGTCTCTGAATTAAGCAGAAAGCTCTCACCCAGTCAAGAGATCAGGGCTAGATCCAACACCGTTTTTTAGCTCACTGCACCATCCCAGTTTCAGAACCTGGCTGTATGCAAATTAGTCTGTTCCTGTCCCAGTGCATGATGGGAACAGGGCAAACCAAACTACAAAAGCCAATTCTTTCACTGGGAAGGAAACAAGCTCCCGGGGACCGGTTTCTGGCATTACAGCCGTCTTCGGCCTGGTTTGCTTGAATCCTGATGGTGCAATGAGCAAGGGTCTCACATCTGAGAATACCCTTCCACGCTTAGGGTGGACAAAAATATTTACAACAAGGGGTGGTGAGGGACAGAGTCTCTGAATTAAGCAGAAAGCTCTCACCCAGTCAAGAGATCAGGGCTAGATCCAACACCGTTTTTTAGCTCACTGCACCATCCCAGTTTCAGAACCTGGCTGTATGCAAATTAGTCTGTTCCTGTCCCAGTGCATGATGGGAACAGGGCAAACTACAAAAGCCAATTCTTTCACTGGGAAGGAAACAAGCTCCCGGGGACCGGTTTCTGGCATTACAGCCGTCTTCGGCCCGGTTTGCTTGAATCCTGATGGTGCAATGAGCAAGGGTCTCACATCTGAGAATACCCTTCCACGCTTAGGGTGGACAAAAATATTTACAACAAGGGGTGGTGAGGGACAGAGTCTCTGAATTAAGCAGAAAGCTCTCACCCAGTCAAGAGATCAGGGCTAGATCCAACACCGTTTTTTAGCTCACTGCACCATCCCAGTTTCAGAACCTGGCTGTATGCAAATTAGTCTGTTCCTGTCCCAGTGCATGATGGGAACAGGGCAAACCAAACTACAAAAGCCAATTCTTTCACTGGGAAGGAAACAAGCTCCCGGGGACCGGTTTCTGGCATTACAGCCGTCTTCGGCCCGGTTTGCTTGAATCCTGATGGTGCAATGAGCAAGGGTCTCACATCTGAGAATACCCTTCCACGCTTAGGGTGGACAAAAATATTTACAACAAGGGGTGGTGAGGAACAGAGTCTCTGAATTAAGCAGAAAGCTCTCACCCAGTCAAGAGATCAGGGCTAGATCCAACACCGTTTTTTAGCTCACTGCACCATCCCAGTTTCAGAACCTGGCTGTATGCAAATTAGTCTGTTCCTGTCCCAGTGCATGATGGGAACAGGGCAAACCAAACTACAAAAGCCAATTCTTTCACTGGGAAGGAAACAAGCTCCCGGGGACCGGTTTCTGGCATTACAGCCGTCTTCGGCCCGGTTTGCTTGAATCCTGATGGTGCAATGAGCAAGGGTCTCACATCTGAGAATACCCTTCCACGCTTAGGGTGGACAAAAATATTTACAACAAGGGGTGGTGAGGGACAGAGTCTCTGAATTAAGCAGAAAGCTCTCACCCAGTCAAGAGATCAGGGCTAGATCCAACACCGTTTTTTAGCTCACTGCACCATCCCAGTTTCAGAACCTGGCTGTATGCAAATTAGTCTGTTCCTGTCCCAGTGCATGATGGGAACAGGGCAAACCAAACTACAAAAGCCAATTCTTTCACTGGGAAGGAAACAAGCTCCCGGGGACCGGTTTCTGGCATTACAGCCGTCTTCGGCCCGGTTTGCTTGAATCCTGATGGTGCAATGAGCAAGGGTCTCACATCTGAGAATACCCTTCCACGCTTAGGGTGGACAAAAATATTTACAACAAGGGGTGGTGAGGAACAGAGTCTCTGAATTAAGCAGAAAGCTCTCACCCAGTCAAGAGATCAGGGCTAGATCCAACACCGTTTTTTAGCTCACTGCACCATCCCAGTTTCAGAACCTGGCTGTATGCAAATTAGTCTGTTCCTGTCCCAGTGCATGATGGGAACAGGGCAAACCAAACTACAAAAGCCAATTCTTTCACTGGGAAGGAAACAAGCTCCCGGGGACCGGTTTCTGGCATTACAGCCGTCTTCGGCCCGGTTTGCTTGAATCCTGATGGTGCAATGAGCAAGGGTCTCACATCTGAGAATACCCTTCCACGCTTAGGGTGGACAAAAATATTTACAACAAGGGCCAGGGACAGACTGATTTGCATATAGCCAGGTTCTGAGCTGGGATGGGGCAGTGAGATAAATAACGGTGATGGATCAAGCCCTGATCTTTGGACTGGGTAAGAGTGGTCTGCTTAACTCAGACACTCTGTTCATCACTACGCCCTTTTCTAAATCGTTTTTGGCCACTATAGGTGTGGCAGGGTATACTCAGACAGGAGTCCCTTTCTCACTGCTCCATCAGGATTCAAGCAAGCCGGGCCGAAGAAGGCTGAAATGCCAGAAACCGGTCCCCAGTAGCTTGTCTCCTTTCTGGTGAAGAATTGGCTTGGTAGTTTAGTCTGCCCTGTTCCCATGATGCACTGGGCCAGGGACAGACTGATTTGCATATAGCCAGGTTCTGAGCTGGGATGGGGCAGTGAGATAAATAACGGTGATGGATCAAGCCCTGATCTTTGGACTGGGTAAGAGTGGTCTGCTTAACTCAGACACTCTGTTCATCACCACCCCCTTTTCTAAATCGTTTTTGGCCACTATAGGTGTGGCAGGGTATACTCAGACATGAGTCCCTTTCTCACTGCTCCATCAGGATTCAAGCAAGCCGGGCCGAAGAAGGCTGAAATGCCAGAAACCGGTCCCCGGTAGCTTGTCTCCTTTCTGGTGAAGAATTGGCTTGGTAGTTTAGTCTGCCCTGTTCCCATGATGCACTGGGCCAGGGACAGACTGATTTGCATATAGCCAGGTTCTGAGCTGGGATGGGGCAGGGAGATAAATAACGGTGATGGATCAAGCCCTGATCTTTGGACTGGGTAAGAGTGGTCTGCTTAACTCAGACACTCTGTTCATCACTACGCCCTTTTCTAAATCGTTTTTGGCCACTATAGGTGTGGCAGGGTATACTCAGACATGAGTCCCTTTCTCACTGCTCCATCAGGATTCAAGCAAGCCGGGCCGAAGAAGGCTGAAATGCCAGAAACCGGTCCCCGGTAGCTTGTCTCCTTTCTGGTGAAGAATTGGCTTGGTAGTTTAGTCTGCCCTGTTCCCATGATGCACTGGGCCAGGGACAGACTGATTTGCATATAGCCAGGTTCTGAGCTGGGATGGGGCAGTGAGATAAATAACGGTGATGGATCAAGCCCTGATCTTTGGACTGGGTAAGAGTGGTCTGCTTAACTCAGACACTCTGTTCATCACCACCCCCTTTACTAAAGGGAAGAGAACCTTCAAAGAAAAGAGGAGTGCCAGCAGCTCCCTCACTTTTATGTGCAGGCACTGCTGCAACACAGACCGAAAGCCTTTAAGCTTTATATAGCGCAAACTAGACCCAAAGGTATCAGAGCGCTCTACATTCCTGATTACAACGGATTGTTCATGCCAGTGTGCCGATCTCTAATTTTCAACCTTTTTAGACAGAAAAGAGTCTATTCCACTGGCGTCACCAACTGGGTGCATCAGAATCAGCTGCAGAATCTGCACTTCCATAGGGGACTGAGAGTGAGACCATGGGGCACATTAACATCCTTGGGAATTCAGAGACGGAGAGTGGAGATGAGAGGAGACCTGCTTGGACTTCTTGTGTTTCTTTTTGAGCTTAGGACTTATTCAAAGACTTGATAAATGACAAATACCTGTTGTGGGGGCAAGCTCCAAGATCAGGAATGGGTCCAGCTCCTTGACTTTGAGCGGAGCGGCACTTACGTGACTTCAGCCGGTGCTCGGTGACATACAGCTTGGCTTTGCAATCCTATTTAGCCTTCAGCTAGATCGGAGCACACAACTCGCATGACTTGGGAGTGGGGCCCCGATCTCAAACACTTACGACATCCCTCCTGAAGATCTGACAGACATTTCTTTGTGACAGTCTCTACAAAGCTTAAATCCTGTAGAGAATTTTCCCTTGAACACTGCTAAAATAATTTTTTTAAGGGAAAAGGTGCAGAAAAAAAAGGAACGGATGTCGGTGTGCTTGGATGGTGCTTGGGCACCTATACGTGGCTTTAGTCATTTCCAGGCTGGAGCAGTCGACACAAAGCTACACAACATCACCTTCCTGTGCACAGGGGCTGAGCTGAAAAATCTTCTAGATAAAGTCTGGCACTTGGGGTTACTCTAAAGGGAAGGAATCTGCTGTTAAAAATATCCTTCAGAAAAGCGGGTTCTTAGGATCATCTCTTAACTTAAAGTCGTTCAAAGACAGGTGGAGTTGGAAGCAGGAATGTATTGCAAAGCTTGAAGACAAGCACAGACAAGAAACAGACTCATTTTCCTTGTCTCCGACATGAGGAGTTTTGCATCCACTGATCTGGAAGAGAACGAGTGCCTATGGGGAGAGCTGACCTTTCAGGTGCTCAGGGCAGAGCGATAAATGGCTTAATCGGCAAGGGAGTTTCACGATCATGCAAGTTAAAGCAGCTGGCAGAGCAATATGAGAACGGAGGACTAACAGAGTCCTATATGTGTGCCCCAAGAATTTACAGGGTTTTTTGCATTCTAAACTAAATGGAGTCGCTGGAGCTTGAAAGAACCAAGTTTACTCGGTTCCAAAGCAGCAAAGTTGTGACTGCTGATATGCATTCGGAACAAGCGGTGAACTGCAAGGGTTTTCTTAAGAGCCCAAAATAGACCAGGATTAGAATAGATCAATGCATTCCAAATGCTAAAAAAACAAAGGCTTAGGTTTTCGAAGTTTTTCTTATTATTAGGAGGATTGTTACAAATCAAGTGCAGTTTTGTGATGCTATTTGGCCTCTTTCCCAGATAATGGAAGAAAATCAATATTCTGCATTCTTGCGTTCTAGAAATACTCAACTGAAAGTTTACGAATAAAGGTAAGAAAAGAAGCCACACGATATTTTACTTAGTCGAATCAAATTCCCAAGTCATGACGACACCGAAGTTCAGCTACAGGGAAGCATATACAAGATTCTTCCCCCATTAGCACCATAAATGCGTTAACACTCGCAGCTTGTCCAGAAAGGATCGGTGTGAAAAATATTTTATTTCACCCTAAAGAATTTGTGTTTTACAATATACTTGTATGAACTAACAAGCCAAAGTATTTCAGGATTTTCAGTAAGGTAAATGGAAGATGGTGCAAGAAGATATCAGATCAAACACAAAACCTCAGAATATGGCCAGTTAAGTGAAGCAGAAGCAAGATTCGTAGATTGATATTAACTGCAGATTTCCCCCTATTCACAATAAAGAAAAGCGTGCAGGAAAATGGAACACAAAATTCAGTCCAACTATTGTGCTTGTGACAGTGTCCTATGGCCGGTCTCCTATAACACAGAGCACTCCACACAGTTGAACAAGATTTGCAGATTATACTGAACATACCAACTGTTCCTCTAAACTTTAGCCTTGTAGCTCATGGGTATCAAGTCGCTAAGGGTTGTGTGAAAAAGCAGCGAACGGGCCACAATCAATCAAAATAAATGCATAAATAATCCAGTAGTAACTGGAAGCACCTGGGAGGTAGAATAAAGAGGGACAGATTTTCTATGTTGCCACAATATTCCCACTCCAGCTTTTAGTTCGCTGCGTTTGTATCCAAAAATTGTAAATATTGCTGCTTTAGGCAAGATGATTAAATAAACGGCAGCCACGAAGCTTTCCCCCATGTCTCCGTTTATCTAATGGGAGCATCTGCGCTGCTAGAGGGATATTTTCATCCATTATGGTTCTCATTCCACAAAGTCTGCTTCCAAGTACTTTACAGCGAGGTGGGTGGTGAAGAGAGCCATGATAATGTTACTCAGGGAGAGGCTTCAGGGCCCCTCAAACCCTTAAGCGGTCCCCAATTCAGCCCAAGGCCAATGGATAATTGTTAGATATGGGATAATTAGGGGGCCCTCATGACATTCTGAAGGGGGGTCCCAGCATTTAGTGCTACGGTACAGCTCACGGTTGTTAATAAAGTACAATATGTGGATCTCAAATAGTGTTTATTCAGACCTTGGCAGCACTTCGAACATACAGTCTAGTATAATGTGGAGATCTGGTGATGAAGGAGTTCTTAGGATAGGAGGCTTCTTAAACTAAGTAGTACAGTACAAATGCCTCCTCTTCCCTAGGCTCCCATTTCTTATGAAGGTACTGCACATCCTTGGATTTGAAACCAGTATAGGCAAAGCCAATAGTCTTGCCTAGAAGAGCGATTACATTTGGCAATGTTTTGTAGCCATGCTGCATGGAAGATTTGCAGTGTGGTAAAAATAAAATTTAAAAAGGTCTCGGCTAAAAGACGCGCGTAAGCGCGTCTCCGCCGAGATCTTATGTCAGGGACGATGCTTCCCAGGAGACAGGGTCTGTCGCGCGCTTTGCCTCTCTGGAGGCGATTTCCGCTGGCCACGCGCTCGCGAACGCGCTCAGCTGCTGTCTCCTGGGAAGCAGCTACACCACACGCGCATGCGCAGAAACAGCGACAGACACACACGAGCGCTCATGCACGCACGCACCCACACATACAGCGAACCCAGCGTCGCATGCATACACACACACACACACACGTGCACCGAGCATCCCCCCCCACCCCTCCGTTGTCGCACCCCTCCCCTCCGCCGTCGCACCCCGCCCCCCACCCCTCCGCCGTCGCGCACACACACACGCAGACATACAGGCATTCTTCCCCCCCCCCCCCGCTCCGCTCACCGGTCAAAGGCCCTCCGGACACGCAGACATACAGGCATTCTCTCCCCCCCCCCCCCCCCCGCTCCGCTCACCGGTCAAAGGCCCTCCGACCGCGGGGCTCTCCCTCGGTGCTCCTCCAGGCACTCCGTGGGCGCGGGCTTCACAAAACGGAAGTCCCGCCCCACAATAGGTTTCGTTTTCTCAGTCCCGCCCCACGTTAAGTTTCGCTTGCAGCTCGTTGGGTATAAAAGCTTGTCGATCCAAGTGTGTGTGTATTGCAGTGCGGCCTCGTGTGCACCAGTATGAGCTCAGGCCACTATTAAGCCAATAATTCAACACCTCGCGTTGCACATTGCCATAACCCACGCGCCACTGCAGTTAACCAGCGCCAGCACAGAGACCAGTGCAGCGGGCGATGTGAAACCACACAGCTGGACCGCCAGGCCGCACACTCAGTACTCACTGCCAGCACCCTCCTCACTTCCGCCCGTGCCCCCTCTGCCGCCCTGCTCCAGGGCACCCCAGTACTTCTCAGCGCGGAATACCCTGGTGAATGCACGCCACTGCCGCCAGTATTGCGCGGCTCAGTGACGTAGCGAGGATTCCACGGACCCCGGTGCTACCGCGCCTGCTGCGCCATTCCCAGCAGCGCCCCTGCTCTCACATAAAACTCAGTGTCTGGAAGCGATCACGAGCAGTGGGATGGACAGGCTCGCCCAGGCTGGCAGTGTCCATACCCGTGGTGCCCAGCTCCAGAATGCAGTGTCTGGAAGCCCTCACACGCCGTGACAGGCGGGCACTCTCTGCCAGGCTCCCCTTGCCAACTATCTGCTGAGCCCGATTAGCACTCTTTAATTAATCTGCGAGGCTGCAGGGAGGCGCTGACCTGTTCACACTCACAGTGACCCTGCCCCACCCGCGTCCTGCCCTCCCTCTCCAGGAATGGGGACTCCCTCTGGGGAAGCCCGCTCTGTGCCAGGCCCAGCCGCCAGACACACGGAGGTGGAGAACGGCTGCTGCCCAGACACGCAGGGAGTGACCACGGACACGGCTGCCAGCACCACACTGCGCACAGCGCGCCCTCCAATCACGCGGCGGCCGGTCAGGATGCGACCCTGCGGGCACCGGAGGGCACCCCGCGGCGCAGTCTGTGGGAGTCCCGCTCGGGCACTCCCTGCTACCAGCGCCCCCTGCCAGCTCCGAGCGGATCTTTAATGGTATTTAGAACTACATGCATACACCATCTTCAATAAAGTCATTGCACATTTTCAGTAACACCTAAAAATGCATTTAACATAGTGAAAAGAGGCACTGGGCGTCCACACAGAAAGCCAACACTCCCCACAGGGCTTTCATGAACTGCTGCCCCCTCCCGCCAGCAGCCCAACTCAGATTGAATCATTCCCGCCGGCAGGTTTACTCCGTCGGAGGCTCACGCTGTGTGCTCACTCACTGCCATGCTCACTCACCACTGGGCTCACTCCATATCAAGCTCTCTGATTGGACTCGCTCACCAACAGCCTCACTCCGCGCTGTCTTCAGTCACTGCAGAGTAGTGAGTGCAGAGTAGTGAGTGCAGAGTGCAGAGTAGTGAGTGCAGAGTGCAGAGTAGTGAGTGCAGAGTAGTGAGTGCAGAGTAGTGAGTGCAGAGTAGTGAGTGCAGAGTAGTGAGTGCAGAGTAGTGAGTGCAGAGTAGTGAGTGCAGAGTGCAGAGTAGTGAGTGCAGAGTGCAGAGTAGTGAGTGCAGAGTGCAGAGTAGTGAGTGCAGAGTAGTGAGTGCAAAGTAGTGAGTGCAGAGTAGTGAGTGCAGAGTAGTGAGTGCAGAGTGCAGAGTGCAGAGTAGTGAGTGCAGAGTAGTGAGTGCAGAGTAGTGAGTGCAGAGTAGTGAGTGCAGAGTAGTGAGTGCAGAGTAGTGAGTGTGCAGAGTAGTGAGTGCAGAGTAGTGAGTGTGCAGAGTAGTGAGTGTGCAGAGTAGTGAGTGTGCAGAGTAGTGAGTGCAGAGCAGTGAGTGCAGGTGCAGAGTGGTGTGTATTGGCAATGTAAATGACAATGCCATTTATTTATGATTTAAAAAAAAAAGAAATGTCATGAGCAATGCCAATTGCTCTACCTTTAATGATGCCGAGACCATTGCATTGCAAATGCTTGTTTTGTAACCCCTTTGGTGCGGAGGACAGCTCCAGGCCATCCTCCGCATCGGTGTTCGTGTGCAGAGGAAAACGATTAGTTTCTTACCTGTCGGTGTAGTTTTGCAGCTTGATGATCTTTCTGGATTCACTATGCTGTGCATTATTCCGCGGTCTTGTGGTTGGGTCCGGATTCGTAGTCTTTTTTCTCTTTTTTTTTTTTGTGTCCCAGGTGGGCGTCGGCGTCACCCTTCCTTGGGTGTATTTCCGGTGACGTCGGCATGCTTCCTGCGGAAGCTCCCATCCCTGGGCGCCATCTTCGGATTCTTTTTTCCGTGTTTCCTCCGTTTCCGAAGTGATGGCAATGTTCTATGTAGGTGAATTTTCCTTAACCGCCTTGTATGTAAAATCCATTTTATCTATTCATCTTCTCTTTTCTCTTTTTTTTTTTTTTTTTTTGACCACCCCTTTTCTCTCCAGCCTCATCTTCCTGGCGGAGGTGGGTGGGTTCGCTAGTGAATCCAGAAAGATCATCAAGCTGCAAAACTACACCGACAGGTAAGAAACTAATCGTTTTGCAGCGTGAATCTTTCTGGATTCACTATGCTGTGCATAGATTTTGTAGCGGTTTCTCATTTCCGTGGCGGCTGGGTGGAAGATGAGTTCTGGTTTCTGAATATGTGCTGGAGCACCTTTTGTCCGACTTGCGCTTCCTTGTTCATCTGCACATCCACGCAGTAGTGTTTTGTGAACGTGTGCACTGAAGCCCATGTTGCCGCCAGGCATATGTCCTGTATGGGCGTGTTAGCCAGGAAGGCTATTGTGGCCCCCTTCTTCCTAGTGGAGTGCGCACGCACTCCCTCGTCTAGTTCCTGTCCTGCCCTGTTGTGGCAGAGCTGAATCGTATGTGCTATCCATCGTGCAATAGTGTTCTTCGTTACTGCTTTGCCCATGTAATTTTTGGCGAATGACACAAAGAACTGTTTCGTTTTCCTGTGCTGCTTTGTCCTTTCAATGTAATGCATGACCGCCCTTCTGGCGTCCAAGGTGTGCAGAGCTCGCTCAGCGCTATTGGTTGGTTTTTGGAAAAAACTTGGTATCTGTATGGACTGGTTCATGTGGAACCTGGAGACCACCTTCGGCATGAAGTGTGGGTCCGTCCTCATCACAACCCTATCACTATGTATTTGTATGTAGGGCTCCTGTAGTGTCAGCGCTTGTAGTTCGCTTACCCTGCGTAATGACGTTATAGCAACTAGGAAGGCTGTTTTCATGGTTAGCATCTTTAAGGAGGCCCTGTGCAGTGGTTCAAAGGGCTCCTTCATGAGTTCCGTGAGAACTATGTTCAAGTTCCATGCTGGTGGTGGCACCCGCTTTGGCGGTGCGATCCTCTTCGCTCCTTCCAGGAACCTCTTGACAACCTGGGATGTGAAGAAGCTTCTGCCCATCATCTCACCCCTTGTGTAGGCTACTATAGCCGCTAAGTGGACCCTCAAGGAGGATGAACTGAGTTTTTTGTCCAGCAAGTGTGTCAGGTATCGCAGCACTGTGGAGTCTTTCTTCATCTTCTTGTGAAGTTGTTCACGTTTGCACCACATCGTGTATCTTTTCCACTTTGCGACATAGCACCGCCGTGTGCTCGGCCTCCGTGCCTCGCGAAGGACCCTGAGGGTGCTCTCTGGCAGTCTCAAATGTGCAAACTCTATGTCCTCAGGAGCCATGCTACTAGGCTCATGGTCTCTGGCTCTGGGTGCAGCACCTCCCCGTTCTGCATGGAGAGCAGGTCCTTTCTTCTGCCGAATCTGTGGGGTGCACTCTGTGACATCTCCATGATCTGCGAGTACCATGTCTGCCTCGCCCACTGTGGCGCGACCAGTATCAGGGTCATCTTGCTCGCTCTGCATTTGCTCAGTACTCGGTGTATCAGTGGTATCGGGGGGAAAGCGTAGGCAAATCTCCCGGACCAATCTATCCATAGGGCATTCCCAAGGGACCCCTCTTCGGGTAGTCTGGATGCGAAGTACTGGCATTTCGCATTCTGGCGTGTTGCAAACAGGTCCACTGATGGCGTTCCCCACCTGTTGAATAACCACCTCGTTTCCTGAGCATTGAGCTCCCACTCGTGGGATGCCGATGTCTGTCTGCTCAGCCAGTCTGCCTGAATGTTCTCTTTCCCTGGTAGGTGTATGGCTAGCAGGTCTATCTGTAGTGGGATGGCCCATCTCCATATCTCCTGTGCCAGTGTTGAAAGCGTTGTTGACTGTGTTCCACCCTGCTTGTTGATGTAGAACATCGCTGTGGTGTTGTCCGTCTGCAGTAACACCCTTTGTTTGTACAGTCTTGTCTGGAAGGCTTTCAGTGCCAGGAAGATTGTCCTCAATTCTAGGTAATTGATATGCTTTGTCGCCTCTGCTGGCGTCCACAGTCCTCTCACATTGAGCTCCTCCATGTGAGCGCCCCATCCCTTCAGGGATGCGTCCGTGGTGATGGTCACAGTCGGAGTTGGGGGTGTTAGAGGTTTTCCCATTGTTAGGTTTTCCCAGTTCCACCATGTCATCTCCCTTTGCACTGCGTGCGTCACCACCACAAGATCCTCCCAACTGCCTGACGCCTGTGACCACTGTTCCTGGAGCCACTCTTGCATGGGTCTCATGTGTAGCCGCACATTCGGCACCAGGTGGATGCATGACGCCATCATCCCCATGATCTTGCTCGCAGTCCTCGCTGTCCGAGCTTGCCCCTTCCGGTAGAGGCGAGTTTCCTTGACCAGTGCCCTTGCTCTCTTCTCGCTGGGGAACACCTTGGCCTCCACGGTGTTGATCACCGCCCCCAGGAAGGTCTTCACTTGCTCCGGTTCCATTGACGATTTTTCCCAATGGACGGAGAACCCCAGGTTTATGAGTGTGCTCGTCACTGTCTGTGCGTGGTGTTTGCACCTTTGGTACGAACTCGCCTTCACCAACCAGTCATCTAGATAAGGGTATACGTGTATCCCCTGTCTTCGTAGGTGTGCAGCGACTGCTGCGAGGCACTTCGTGAATACCCTTGGTGCTGATTTGAGTCCGAAGGCCAGCGTTGTGAACTGGTAGTGGCCTCCCCCGATTGTGAACCTGAGCATATGCTTGTGCTTTTTGTTCATTGGTATGTGCAAGTAGGCGTCCTTGAGGTCTATCGTGACCATGAAGTCTCCGACCTGCAGTTGCGGTAGCACCTCCTGCAGGGAGGTCATTTTGAATTTCTGTGTTCTTATGAATTTGTTGAGGAACCTCAGGTCTAGGATGGGTCTCATCTTGTCGTCTACTTTTGGTACCAGGAAGTACGTCGAGTAGACCCCCTTGTTCCTTTCCTTGAATGGGACTCGCTCTATGGCCTGTTTTTGCAGAAGTTCCTTTACCTCTTCCTGAAGCCTCGCCAGCTGGTCTCCTGCTGGTGGTCTTCCCCTTGGTTTCCTGCTTGTTGGCCTTTTCTCCAATTCCAGGCAATACCCGAATTGGATAATGTTTAGGATCCATTTGTCTGATGTGATTTCTCTCCATTCCTGGAGGTAAAATTGCAATCTTCCTCCCACTGGTGACATGTGGTCGTAGGTGTTCTGATTGTCTCGACCCCTTGGTACGTGGTGCCCCCCGGGGTCCTTTACCTGGCTGGGCACCCAGAGTTCTGTGGAGTCACTTCGAGGAGGGCTGCTGTCCCCCTCTCCTATTCTGGCCACGTCCGTTTCTCCCTCGAAAGGACTGACCTCTTGGTTGGTACTGCCAGGACTGCTTCTGCTGACCTTGATGTCCCTGTGAGTCTGTCTGTTGCGTTTGCTGGAAAGCCTGGTGTGATGTACCAGGTTGGTTTCCACCTCTCCCGCCGGGCCTCCGTGACGGGGTGCCTCTTCTGTTGCCTCTGAATTGCAACGCCCCCATAGACCTTGCCGTCTCATTATCCTTCTTGAGTTGGCTGAGTTTCTCGTCCACAGTTGCCCCGAAGAGCGTTTCGCCGTTGAACGGTGTGTTGAGGATACTGTGCTGCACCTCGGGTTTGAACCCTGAAATCCTGAGCCAGGCGTGTCTCCTTTCTGTGACACCCATCATCATCAGCCTGCTGGCAGTGTCTGCTCCGTCCAGGGCTGTCTTAAGGCAAGAATTTGCCGCATTTTTCCCCTCTTCGACCAACATCTCGGCCTTCTGCCTGGCCTCCTGGGGTAGGTCCTTCACCAAGTGCCCCAGGCCGTCCAAGATCTGGTACATGTGCCTGTTTATAAGAGCGTTGGAGTTAGCCATGCGCCAGTGGGTCGCAGCATTCCGTTCGATCCTTCTGCCCACCAGATCCATCCTCTTGCTCTCCTTATCCGGTGGTGGGCCCGAGGTAGTGGATACGTTGGCCCTCTTCCTAGCCGTGGCCGTGATAATGGAGTCTGCGGAGACCTCGCCTCGAATGTAGGCCGGGTCCTTCGTGGAGTGTTTGTATTTTTTCTCTGTTCTAGGGGTTACCGCCTTGCATGTTGCGGGCTCCTTGAATGCTTCTTGTCCCTGAGCCAAGACGCTCTCGAGCATTGGGAGGAACTGGCTCCTTGTCTGTGTTGGGAGCAAAGTCTCGAGCAGGAAGTCTGCTTTCTGCTTTTCCTCGTCGAGCTTTAGCTTAAATGCCGCTGCGGCAGACTGTATCGCCGAATTGTATGCCCCGATGTCGTCGGGCGGCGAGGGCCTCGAGGGGTATGTGTCGACCGCCTCCTCCGGGCTCTCGGTGTCGATATCCAGGTAATCCTGTTCGTTGGGGTCAGAGGTGGCCGACTCGGCGTCCAACCTACTGCCCTCCTCCTCGTCATAGCCGTAATCCTCGTAGGGATTCTCCTCATCTCCCTGGTCGTCGACCATCTCGGCGACCGGCCCATGTGTGTCGACGAGTTCTTCTTCCTCTTCTACCAGATCTAGCACAACGTGCTTGGTCTTGTGTGGGATTGTAAAGGCACTCATCTCGGCGTCGAAATCCTTTTTTCGCTGCAAGATGCTCGCCATCTCGGCCTCCAAACGCCGTCTTTTCTTTTCCCTTTCGGCCGCGTTCTCGGCCTCGGAACGCTCGGCCCCTCTCTTCGTCACCTGGCTCGGCGGCGAGACTCCCGGCGTCGAATGTTTGGACGTCGAACCTTGTTTCGGGTCCTTGGATGTCGTCAAAGTTTTCGGGTCTTTCTCCCTCGACGCCGATCGGTCCCTTTCGGAGACGATCTTCTGCGCCTTCTGCTGTTCAACAGCTCGGCCCCTTTCGGAGGCGATCTTCGGAGCCTTCTGCTGTTCAACAGCTCTCGGCGCCAGGGACTCCTTCTCCGAGGATCCGCTGGGCCTGTGTGTGGTCGCGGACTGCAGATGTCGCTGCGTCGGCGCCTTCGGGGTCTGGCCCTCGTTCTTTCGAGACTCAGGGTCTCTCGTGCTCTTGTGGGACGTCGAGTCTCCTACCTTATCAGGCGTCTTCTTTGAATCGGTCTCTACGACCGTGTAGCTGTCGTCTTCGGCGGCAGCGTTGTCCTCTTCCTCTGAGGACATCCCCAGGTCGTACAGCGAAGGCGTCGGGGCTTTTCCTCCGAGGGTGGCGTGTGCTACCCTCTGACTCTTCCTCACACGAAGGGTCTTCGCGGCGAAGACGGAGCAGGCGTTGCAGTCTTCGGTTCTGTGGTCCACCGGTAGGCAAAGGTTGCACACCGGGTGCTGATCTTTCTGCGCGTACTTGTGTCTGCAATTCGGGCAGAACTTGAACGGCGTGTTGTCCATCCTCGAGCGTTTCAGGCCTCCCTGACCGCGTGGACGTCGATGATCGTCGAAGTTCTCGACGTTCTCTCCTTCTTCTCTCTTCGCCAATGGTCTGCGAAGTCTTCCTTGGTCTTCTTCCTTCAATTTCTTCTCGAACTTCTCTCTTTGCAGTACTTTCTCCAAAAATGTCTGGAGCCCAACGGGAACGATCCAGACCCGACCGCGGAAAAAAGAATCTGAAGATGGCGCCCAGGGATGGGAGCTTCCGCAGGAAGCATGCCGACGTCACCGGAAATACACCCAAGGAAGGGTGACGCCGACGCCCACCTGGGACACAAAAAAAAAAACAAAAAAAAAAAAAAGAGAAAAAAGACTACGAATCCGGACCCAACCACAAGACCGCGGAATAATGCACAGCATAGTGAATCCAGAAAGATTCACGCTGCAAAACTTCAGTTTGACCTAGCACACAAGGCAGGAAGTCCCTCGGGTGCAAGCACCAACGGGATTTCCTTTAATTTATTTTAGTTTTGTGAGGTGGGGGAAGAAATTGCCCAGCTCTTGACGTCAAAACGACGATCGTGCACATGGCGCACTGACAATTTCTGAAAAAACTTTAAGTGAAATGGGGGCTCATTTCACTTTCAATGCTTCAGTGATCGGGGCATACCTCAGCCCCCCAGCACAGAAGCAGATGGGAAAGCTATCACTGGACAGGGCAAACACTCCCCTTTATAATGGTACCTTTCCCTAGTCGATCCCTGCTTGGGGATCTCCGCAGGAGGGTGATCCCAAAGCAAGAATCCATTCCACTAGACACCAGGGACTCTTTTTGAGAGGGTGAAGCAGCCCCGCTCCACCGCAATGGGCTAGTGTTACCTCCCCGAGCCTAACAGTCTTTCTATCCCCCCACCCCCAGAAGTAGATTGGAGGTTCTTTACCTTGCATTTCTGAGACAAACTTCCGCAATCAACAGGAATCCACAAAATTCATACCTCTGGGTGTTCCCTCACTTGTCCCAATAAAAATATTACCCCACTTGCGTGACTTGGCTTAGTGTGCCCAATGGGTACAAATCAAACCAAGGTCAATGAGTTGTTTTAAGAGACTCGCATTGACTTTGGTTTGATGCCGGCCAGTTGTGTGCATTAGGCACAGCCACACAAGTGTGGTGGGATTTTTATTGGGAGAAATAAGGGAATGGCAGGTGATAGGAAATGTGTGGCACACTGTAGATTCCAGAACTTTCCATCACAGAAATGTGATGAAAATGTGTTTTTTCGTCTGATTGAGGTTTCCAAGGGCTTCCGGGTAAAAAAACCTTTTGCGAACCATGCAAGTCACCCCACTCTGGATCCCCCCGGGAGTCTAGTCTTCAAAAATGTACGTTTGCTAGGTTTCCTTAGGTGCCGGGTGAGGTAGGGCCCAAAATCCACAGCTAGCCGCATTGCAAAAAAAAAAAAGGTCAGTTTTCAGTTGAAAAATGTGGTGACCATGTTGTGTTTTGAGGCCTTTCCTGTGGCAGGCACTAGCCCTACCCACACAAGTGAGGTATAATTTTTATCTGAATACTTTGGGGAATATTGGGTGGTAGGAAATATGTGGCTCCCCACAGATTCCTGAATTTTCCATCGCAGATACGAGAGGAAAATCGGGTTTCTAGTCAAAGCTTGAGGTTTGCAAAGAGTTTCTGGTCAAGAAAACGCTTTAAGAGCCAAACGGGTCACCCCACACTGGATTCCCCTGTGTCTCTAGTTTTAGAAAGCAAACAGGTTTCCTAGGTTTCCCTAGGTGCCTGCTGAGCTAGGGTACAAAATTCACAGCTATTCACATTGAAAGACATGGAAGTTTTCAGAGGAAAAAGAATTGATGTGCCCATTTTGAGTTAATGGTACTTTACTGTCACTAGGCCTACCCACACAAGTGAGGTACCATTTTTATTGGGAGACATGTGGGAATAGAGAATAGTAGAACATGTTCTATTAAGAATTGTATTTCTCTGCATTTGTGCCTTCCAACTGTAAGGCAGTGTGCAAGAAAGATTTTTTGATAAATGCCATCTGACTCGCATGGTAATACGAGTGCCTACAAATTCAGATGTAAAAATAACCGCTTCTCATAAACTCTAAATCTGGTGTCCATTTTAGAAACCCATACGTTTCTTGGATACTCATTTTTCACTTTTTATATTTTACTATATGAATTGCTCTATACCCAGTAAACAATGAAAAACCATTGCAAGGTGCAGTTCAGTGTGGCTACCTTGGGTTCTTGGAGAACCTACAAACCCTATCTTTCCCCACAGCCAGAAGGATCTAACAGACCTAATGGTATATTGCTTTTGTAAACTGACCATCATGACAAGAAGTTACACATTTTTTCGAATACATTTTCATTTTTATGTCAACAGTTTGTTTTGGAAAACCTAGAAGCATCTACTGAATTTACAATTTTAGCTACTTGCAGAAATGTATAGCTTTCCCGGATCACTCATGGGTTTCACCCTGGTTTCCATCACAAACTGGAAGTAGGTTGAAAGCACAAAAAGAAGGAAAAACAGGCAACCTCTTTGAAAAATACCAAAACTGTGGCGAGATCCATCTTCTGTTGATCTGTTGATCTGTTTGTTGCAGACCATGAGTCCAGACAATACTTATTGTAATGTACTAAACCATATAACAACGGTCTGAAAATTAGTTTACATTAAGCAATAGTTGGAAGAGAATTTCCATTATCTGCGTTGCTTGGCAGTCTGCTTTTTTTGGTGATAGAGCAGCACTGCCGAAGAGTACATACGGATAAATCTTTAGTCATTTGTGATGTGTCCAATAACGCTTCACCTTCTTTGAACGTGATGATATTTAAATTCATGCTGTCTATCTTCTTTGTGGGTCTTAATGGGATCCAGCAGACAATACCAAACTACACATCATACTTATGCAATAATACATTGTGTTTTCATTATTTTCCTCGTGTATCTAATAAGGTGCTTTATGCAAATTTGCATTTACATTTTCTTTCCGGGCATTTATTTTGTCTACATAATTTTAGCTATCTCAGTGAAGTGGGCTACCCATATGGATAGGAGCTTGTGCGTCCTAAAACATGTAGTTTAAAGCGCTACACAAATGTTACAGTACAATATTATGCTGTTTCAGTTGTATATCTTCCTCAGTTTCTATCAAGCCACACTATCTTAACACTCCACTCTCCACATGCCTACTGCGAGCCACATGACTATCTTTTGACATTCTCTATTACAGTATTTCTGCAAACTAGCCAGACCTAACCTCATACATCCTAGACTTTCCCTTCAAAACATGCCACTGCAATCCAACAATAACTAATTTACATTAGCTTATCCATCCCACAAACTATCTGCATGAAATGCACTACTGATCACACCCAAATCCAATTACTTTAATTTACCACAAACTGGAGTAAATGCATGGGATTGTTTCTTTGCAAGCACAAAACTATCTCCAATAGCCACTTATAACCAATAACCACTGGATTAATCACAAATCTTGGTTTCCAGACAACCGTAGAACCTGCCATAAATAACTTCAGCGCTTTGTCAAGAGTAGTAAGTGCAATATTTCTAAATGCATTTACAATATATTACAATACTGCAAGTCACCTAGTAGCTTCATGATCGTACAAAGAAACTTCCTTCCTCTATACGGTCACGGCAGAATGTATTTTATCTCATGTATAAACTGCTGTCTGGTGAATAGGCAGGTTAAAATCATACAACAAAGTCAATATAAGTGAACCATAAAGATACAGGTCACTGAATGCCATTGGTTTCATACGGTTTGTTCCTCCTTTCATTTTGTACTGGTAGGTCTAACGTCCTCGTTGACTATTGGGACGTTTCTGTTCAGGTTTAGTCTCCAAATCCCAGACTATGCTTTGACAGCCGAAGCCACAAAAAAGAGCTGGATCAGCTGGCTTCCACATATGGTGGCCTGCCATGAAACAAACAAATGGGAACAGCACTGGTGACAGGTGACCTCAAGGCCTTTTTCAGAAGTATGCCTGACGTTGTATGACATAAAAAAGATCTAGTCATTAGAAAGCAAAACCTAAACTTCTTTTCTGAAGCGTCTGGGGGGAGGGGGGGTGGGGGGTGGGGGGTATAATGTCTACATTTTAAAGAGGATTCCTTTTGTTAGGGTACTTTTGATTGATAACAGGGTATGAGCAGCATTGCTGGATTGCTTTCTTTATGTGTGGCGACACACTGCCCCTCTCCCCCTCCACTCCCCCGGGTTCTTGCTTTTGCAGAAGCCTGATAACAGACTCGCTGTGCTGGGGGTTAACTGTCCTGTGCTCACAGCACTACACCTATTTAAGAATTGTGGACACATAGGACAAATGCAGCAGGGGTGCTGAAGACGAGCCAGACGCAGTGCAGGAAAAATAACCCCTTCAAATACAGATTTGCCTACTTCCAGTGCACAGACCACACACATGGAATGGGCTCCCTCACAGGTGAAATTCAAGGTCTTGTTTTTTCCCCTTTTACGTAGTCGGCAATTGCAGCATAATTGGCAGCAGCCATACTGCCACATCTTTTATTGGGCTGGTCTTTAGGATACAGTGCCATGTTTGGAGGGCCCACTCTGGAGACAGTAATTTCGTAGTCATTTGTTGATATTCGCCAGAAGAATCACTGGTAAAAACAAATACTCCGCCTCAGTTTAGGGACACAGCATTCTTCAGAGACTCTGGATGCCGGCACCTGGATATGAAGTTCTGGCATTTTGTGTTTTCGCAAGATGCACCAAATACATTTCTAATGCTCCTCGTTGCTTGTATAAAGATTCACCAATTACCGCATCTAATTAGCTCTTATCAGAGATGTCTTTCTCCTTATGCTTCGACATTTTGTTCTGTGGGCACTTGGTACATAGCACACATGGATTGTTGTGCCCAATGCTAAATGTGTTAACCCACTTTTTTTTTTTAAGACCCTAAGATTTTGTCCCTGCCTGCTCGTTTATGTAAAATAAAACGATAGTGCTGTCTGTCTGTATGTCTATAACGTTTCCTTGTACCAGACCCTGGTAAGCTTTTAATGCTAAACATACAACTTTTAGTTCTAAGGCACTTATGTCCAATGAACTCAGACTTGCAGTTTGCCTACTTGCAAACCCAAACCTGTATGAGATGCATCTATTCTCACCGTCACTACTGGGGCTGTCAATGAACATTCATCCCTTTATGTTGTCTTGCGCCCAGCACATATGTTCTTTGTGACAGCTGCAAGATCCTCCCTGTGTCTGACACCACTGATTTCGGAACAAACACGGTTTGTTTTGGTCTCATGTGTAGTCATGCACAATTATAACATTAGTTCAAATACTTTCATTACAGTTCTCAATATCAGAGGCTGAGACATCAGGGAGTGGCGAACTTGTCTCTGGAACTGAACCACTGTTGCCTGGGTGCTTAACTTTGTCCATAACAGGGTGTTCTGTTGAGATCGGATTGAGGAGGGCTTTTTCATACAGTAAGTGGGCTCTAAAGCAGTGCATAGCTTGATCTATGCTGGTTCGGTACTGATGAAAAGGGGTCTTCCCCCCCTTAACAGCCATACAAGTATTGATATAAGCGGATGGTCTATTAAATGATGTTGCCCTTACTCCAAAACGTTTTGTAAACACTCTTGGTGCAGAATTGATTTCGAAAAGCAACATTTTAAATTGACAATGAAGGTTCCTATCAAAACAAGCATTGGAAATGCAATAGGTCTCGCATTAGAAAAGTTGGAGCTATTGGTCTTGTAAATTTAATAATTTTTTAAGTTATGTTTTTATGATAGCAAATGTATTAATTTTGTTATTGTAAATGCCAATATTTATAGAATTTGCAAATGTGACACCTATAGCATTATTAAAGCTAGATGTTTAGTATTCCCCTGTCTTACATGTATTGATATGAAAAATCTTAATGGCTTATACATTTTATAAGTAATTATTAATTACATAATTTTTGTAATGTATAATGGCACTACATTTAAAAAAAAAAATGTGAGAAGATTATGTGTTGAGTATGTTATATTTTTTTAAAATAAAGATTAAAAGTAATATTTTTTTTAAACTTTTGTAATAAAGCTTTAAACATTGATACATTGCATTTTTGCTGAGAACTGGGTAGAGTGAGGGTGGTATAGAGAGGGCGGTAGATAGAGTGAGGGCAATAGATAGAGTGAGGGTGATAGATAGTGTAATTATGTGGTGTGTAGTTATGAGGCACTGAGTGGTATTAGGAGTGTATGTTGCGCTGAGCGCAGTGTAAATATGTAGCATATAAATATGTGGCACGGAGTGGTATTTGGAGTGTATGTTGCATTGAGTGTAGGGTAATTATGTGGCATGTAATTATGGGACACTAACTGGTATTTGGAGTGTATGTTGCATAGAGTGCAGTGTAATTATGTGGTGTGTAACTATGTGGTAGTGAGTGGAATTTTGAGTGTATGTTGCGTTGAGCGCAGTGTAAATACGTAGCATAAAATGTTGTTGCACTGAGTGGGTGTTGTAGTGTATGTTGCAGTGAGTGCAATGCAATAGGTCTCGCATTAGTAAAGTTTGTGCTATTGGTCTTGTAAATGACAATTTTTTTATTTATGTGTTGTTTTTGAAAATATCTAAATGAATAGCTTTGTCATTTACAATGCCAATAGTTATAACTTTCGCAAATGTGACACCTATAGCATTTGTAATGCAACATGTTTTGTATTTATGTGACTTAGATGTATTGATATTAGAAATAACAATGGCTTTTAATTTTTTTAAATAATTAATACTTGAATAAAAGTGATTGTAATTTATAATGGCAATAGCTTAAACTTTTGTAACTAACTTTTGTGAAGATTATGTTCAGTGTATTTCTTGTGACGAAAATCCAAGAACAGAAGTGAAATATTAACATCTTTTTTGTGATATTTGTAATAAAGCTTGAAACATTGAGCACCGGAAATGGCTGACTGAATTTCAGAAGTGGGCAGCGGCAGAGAGCACAATCAGATACCAACTAGCACGACGGGGGTCAGACGAGAGAGCTCAGGAAATGGCACTGGCATGGGAAATCCTAGCCCAAGCGCTCAGGGACAGTGCAGTGGAGAGCAAGGAGGAAGGGGACACAGTAGACTCTGGGGTCCAGGGGGAGGCGGCGCCGATCCTTGCGCCTACCATGGACACACACACTCAATGATTTACTCCATCTTCCGCAGCTTACCCACATACTTTAGTACACTACTACCGGACGCAGGCAACGGACACCACAGAACACCGGAGGGGAGGGGGGAGGGAAGAGCGAAGGGGGAGGGGGGAGGGAAGAGCGAAGGGGGAGGGAGGTATAGCACCCCAATGATACCGAGATTAGAAATACACATTGACCGGTTGCTGGAGGGGGGGGACCTGTTGGGGGGGGGAAAAAAAAGTTAAAAGCAGATAGCGGTTGACCACTGGACATGCCTACACTGAGTAATGAAAAGAATGCACTGATTACGATGAACGCCACCCGGCCTCAGGGATGCGGGTTATAAGGCTGTGTACATACTACTCAGAAGTAATGAGACACTGGGGTCCTGCGCAAACATAATTGCAAATGCATTGTAATGATAATATTGGAATCTGCAATAAAAATTGTTTTACAAAAAAAAAAAGCTTGAACCATTGAGAGAACATATTTGAACCAGTGATGCTGTGGTTGCGATGAGTGATGCTGTGGTTGCGCTGAGTGATGCTGTGGTTGCGCTGAGTGATGCTGTGGTTGCGCTGAGTGATGCTGTGGTTGCGCTGAGTGATGCTGTGGTTGCGCTGAGTGATGCTGTGGTTGCGCTGAGTGATGCTGTGGGTGCGCTGAGTGATGCTGTGGGTGCGCTGAGTGATGCTGTGGGTGCGCTGAGTGATGCTGTGGGTGCGCTGAGTGATGCTGTGGTTGCGCTGAGTGATGCGCAACCGATGCTGTGGTTGCGCTGAGTGATGCTGTGGTTGCGCTGAGTGATGTTGTGGTTGCGCTGAGTGATGTTGTGGTTGCGCTGAGTGATGATGTGGTTGCGCTGAGTGATGCTGTGGTTGCGCTGAGTGATGCTGTGGTTGCGCTGAGTGATGCTGTGGTTGCGCTGAGTGATGCTGTGGTTGCGCTGAGTGATGCTGTGGTTGCGCTGAGAGGTGCTGAATGGTGGTGAGTTATGCTGTGGTGGTGCTGGGTGGTGCTGTGGTGGTGCTGGGTGATGTTCTGGTGGTGCTGGGTGATGCTGTGGTGGTGCTGAGTGATGCTGTGGTGGTGCTGAGTGTTGCTGTGGTGGTGCTGAGTGTTGCTGTGGTGGTGCTGAGTGTTGCTGTGGTGGTGCTGCTGAGTGGTGCTGTGGTGGCGCTGAGTGATGCTGTGGTGGTGCTGAGTGATGCTGTGGTGGTGCTGAGTGAAGCTGTGGTGGTGCTGAGTGGTCCTGTGAGTAGGTACTTCTGCCCTGGCAAGTGAAGACAGAGAACGTTACCTCTTGTGTGAGAGTGAACCTCAGTACCCTGTGAGTGAAACTGATGCTATGAGTTCCCTGCATGCATGAGAAACGTGCACTCTCGGCTGCCCTGGCTGCCTCCTGCGTGTAATGATTGTACAGTGCACTGCTGCGTCTGTGGACTTGAGATAGGGTTTAATTAGAGGTATCTGAGCTGTGTGTATATGGTCTTCTTGGACCCCAAGGACCGATGGAGGCACAAAGTGAAATGTTATTACATTTTCTAGGAAATATCAAAATACCCCTCAAACACTGTTGCACATGAACTGTGATATGAGCTCATGTCAGTGCCAACATAGACATGCTGGATGCTTGGAAGGAAGGGTGCGGGAGGGGAGTTGGATGGGGTGACAAATATTGAAGCCAGCTACAATCTGTTCTGTCACTGCCTATTTCGTTTTGTTTGTTTATTTCGAGTATGAAATGTGTGTGTGTTTGTATATCACCTATTTACATTGCCCTGTGGTTATTTATTTTTCCTTGTGCATTTTGTGTCTTTATCTTTCATTTTGTTTTTATCATCTGTTTGCACTGATTTGTGGCTGCCCGTATTTGAGTCTGTGTTTTGTGCCTATATGAATCTTGGTGTGAGAGAGGGTGGGGAGGCAACGAGAGAGAGAGCGCGCATGTGTGTGTTTGCATGTCTCTCTTTCGGTACCACGGAAAGATGCAAACAGTACTTGGCTGCCTTTGAAACGGAGCCTGGTTGTGGAGTGGAGGGAGGGGGTGACACCTGGAGGTGCAAACCAGCTGTAATACGGGAGAGCTGAGGGGGAGGCGAGGGGCGTTCAAGGAGCAAGGCAGAGCATGGCGAAATGGAGGGACTACAAGATGCAATATATGGCAATTTTGGCAAAAGTTACATATTAGGCTATTGCCGCTTAGGTGGCAGTGTATGCAAGAAGATTTGCACTCAAGGTCATGCCTTGAGAACAACACTGACAAAAGACATACCTCACTCAGTTTAGCGCATGACCCAACACTCTTCATTTTTAGTGTCAAGCAAACATAGCATATACAGTGCTTGCTTGGTGATGACATAATCAGCACGTACCATATTTTATATATGGTGCCCATCTAGCCTGCTCAGCACGGTATATTTCTCTGTTCCTTTCCTCAAACACATATACTGTAAAACTGCACTTCACTATCCTTAATGCATTATTTATCAATTTTCCTTTGAGTATCTTCCACACAGTCGCATATCATATATCTATTTCTGGCAGCCTTCTTCCAACAGAAAAAATAAATAGCTTTTTTGGTTTTCCCGGTCACAATTTTCAATATTTTATCATTTATTCGACCAAATTCTGCTACTGATTATGTCAAACACCAACAAAATACATTGTGTTTGGAACTGAACTTAAAATAAGGAAAACACTGATAACGTTAACTAAAAGGTTGTGCCCCAGTCAATGCTCTGAGCACATTGTTGTAAATGTAAAGTCTTCCTGTCGACTTTGCTGCGAAAAATTGACTGAGGAAAGGCTGTCAGCTAGTTCTATTTACTGATCTTGTTCGTTTATACTTGAATTCATGACAAACGTTGTAGCCAGCGTAACATAGAGACACTCCCTTTACGTAGGAATGTTCACGTGCAAAGAAATACGTGGACATTGGCAATCTACATCTGGAAAAAAGTGTGACGACCGCCCTAGTCAACAACCAGACGTGCTCTAATTGTGTGGCATGTTAGTGAAGAAGCAGGCCTTTAGGACACGAAGAGGGAGGTTGAGGAAATTAGGAGCATAAAATTGTGATTTTGTTGGGCGTGGAAGGCCCCTCCGAGGTAGGGCCTGTGTGGGTGGAGAGAAGATGGCGCCCTGCATGGAGCAGTAAATGGAAGCTGATGGCTGCCTGCTGGTTCCCCTCTCACAGCCCACCCAGACCATGACAATCCTATTCTGCCAATAATTTTCTGGTAAATTTTACCCTCTTTCCTGCTTCAGCCCCCCACATGCACATTCAGGGAAGCCATGCCTTTGCTTCTGTTTAGACAGCCAGCATCGAGAGCTAAGCAGTTGAATTAGTGATATGGGCAACAGAAAGAGGACAACTCGGTTTAGTGTATTTGTGTCCACTGCTGCTTCTTGCAATTATTATGATCTATTCTAGAGTCTTCTGTTCTGATACATTACATGATGTGCAAGCAGTGCTGAGTGCTTAAATCCCTTTCTATGGGTTTAGGCGCTATACACAAGAATTCTGATGGCAATCTGCCCTAACTGCAGTTAAGATTATTAGGCACAATTACATTGTTGTACCCGTAAAATTAACGACAGACTAACTTTATGGTTGGGTCAGCTGCACTTTTTTTTAAAAAGTATAATTTCATCGTGTGCTACAAATAATGCAGTTGTACTCTATAAAGTAGGAAACTTAATGTACACAAATATCTGATTTTGTATTAAGTGACTTGCCCCATTTCCTGCTGTGACTTGCATTATGAAAAATAATCCGGATTTTTCTGGTCTATCTCTATTGCACACAGGTGTAGATTATTTTAACACACTTCACTCTGTAAATAAGTGAGAAAAGGTCAAACGAGAGGGGTAGCTGCTGGCTTGAGTGGTAAGAGAGACACAAAGGAGACAAAAAGTGCACCAGAAGGGCTGCAGAGCATCAGAGAGAAAGAAAACAGAATTGCGAGATACGGAAGAGAGTGTGAACGAGAGAGGAAAGGTGACAGAGGGACAACATAGGGAACGACAGATAGGAGGAGAGACAGGGAGGAAGTTATGTGAGAAAATATAGATAGAAAAAACAGACAACACATAGCGTAGATGATATGGGGATATCCAAAGCAGATCAGGTGACTGAAAAGATAAAACACAAGTTAAAAGAAAAGGAGACCCGGCCGGCCGTGAAACTGAAAGCACGGCCGGCCGTGAAAGCCTTTGATGCCGCAGGGGGTGGAGCGGCACCCAGCTGGGCAACAGATGGCTTTGATGCTGTGCACGCGCATTTTAGGTCAATGCGCTTGCGCATTGACCTAAAAGCGCACGGGCACAGCACCAAATTGCCAGCTGGGTAAAGTCTGTTTAAGTGCCTATAGTCTCGCTCTGCTCAATGCGCAAGCGCATTGAGAGGCGAGGCCTAAAAATGTGGGTTTTCAACATTCAGAAGTGAAAGTAAGCATTTATGAGATATACAACCGAGATTTCTCCTTTTTCCAGCAAGGGGATGAACACATTTGTTTAAGAACCATCAGCCTTATTGTTTGGTCATGGTTGTGTACGTATGAAGTACATTTTCTTGCAGGATTCTGTGTATGGCATCTGCTCCCTCTTTGTGTTAATCCAGAAAAACAATGGTTCCTGTGGCATATCACTAAATACATTTATGAATAAATTGGGCACCTAATACCTATCATGCTATTAGAAACAGGGTGGCAAAGAGAAAAGACACAATTGGGTCCGTATCAAACCATTCTTTTATGTAAATTTAGGGTTGAAAAAAATCAACAATGCTTTCGACTACAACATATACTACAATATATACTGTATGAGTCACATTCGCCTCCAGACATACTGGAGGCGAATGTGACTCATACAGTGCCTATGATTGTGTAGCATCTGTTCTACGATTGATTTAAATAATCTTTTTTGAGTTATGCCTCTTTTCTTGTAAATAATCACAATTGTAACCTCTATATTTCACCTGTATGTACACAGTTGTTTCTTTGGTTACTTCACAAATCACTGGGGACACACTGCACTGCACTGTATATATTGTAGTATATGTTGTAGTCGAAAGCATTGTTGATTTTTTTCAACCCTAAATTTACATAAAAGAATGGTTTGATACGGACCCAATTGTGTCTTTTCTCTTTGCCACCCTGTTTCTAATAGCATGATAGGCATTAGGTGCCCAATTTATTCATAAATTTATTTAGTGATATGCCACAGGAACCATTGTTTTTCTGGATAAACACTTCACCCTGGTTCCGTTGTGAGTAGGGTTTCCCTTGTTCTTTCTTTTCCCCTCTTTGTGTTAGGCATGCAAGAGGGCAGCATGATACAATTGTTTGCTGGATAGCGCGCATTACGTTTTGGGGCTTTACTTCTTCTTGTGCCTTGAAAGGACAGTTTCACTCAGTCTCTTTGCAGCAAGCGAGTCAGCTGAGTCGATGCTTGGTTTCCAGCAAATAACTGATGACTGGAAGTTTGACTGCTGAAAAACACGAAACAGCTAATCTTTCCCCCTTATTTGCCCTTGGTGATCATCAGCTAAAGGTAACACGAGTCTCCAATGCTGCAAATATTGAACTTTTATTGGCGTTTTACACTTTTTCCAGTAAATTATCCAATATTGCAGAATAACTTTCTCCTGAAAATGGAGTTTCAACAACTGTTATGCGGAGTATTGGAGGACTGAATTGCACTTTATGCATGAAGAGGGGGCATTCTGCGGAGGGCAAGCAACTGTAGTGTGGCTCAGGAGACCAAGATGGAAAATCATGGACCTGGGTGCTACTTTTGAGGCATTCTCTGTCGCTCTGAATTCCTACAAGCATCTAATAAGTTGAGGCACAATTCCGTGCATGGCACACTGACTGGTGGAGGACTGCATCTACTCTTTATTCGTGAGTACAGATCAATGATCATCAGATCAAGGTGCTAGCTTTGGGACACTCGCTGCCACCATGCCCTCTAACCTGTTACTTATGGCAAGTCACAATTTTGATGTGGGCCATCAGTGGTGGAAAGCAGCACAAGTGTAATGACAGACAGTTTGGCCTGAGTGTAGAGCACAACATGCAGAATGAGAACAGGACATAAGGTACGTGGAAGAACAGCAATCGATAATACAGAGACGTATTTGTATTTTGGAGCGTAGACATTTATTCACACTGGGACAAATTGACGCTAAAACAAGTCAAATAGAAAACTTCCACCATCAGCTGGATAGATAACTACCCACTTAACTGCGAGGGAAAAGCCAGATCTTCAAGCACTTCCTGAATCTGAGAACATTGGAAGTGCGGAAGCAGGTTCTTGAGTTTGGTGGCCACAACAGAAAAGACAACTACCAACAGTCTAACAACGAATTAAGGAATCACCTGACTACAGTGGGAAGCTGATCTCCGTGTATAGGACGGAAGGTACGGAGAGAAACAAGTACTACGAGCAGATATATCGGAGAAATATGCAACCTTATGGACTCAGTAGAGAGTTGAACAAAATTCTCTCCTTTACCAGTAACCAGTGTAGTTGAGCCAAGGTGGAGGAAATGCGACATATCTGTGGCTGATACCACAAGCTAACCTAGATACAATGGTCTGGATCAATTGCAGCATTCTTATAAGATATACAGGATAGCCAAGATAAATGGCATTGCAATAATCCAACAGGGAAGAAATTAACGCATTGAGAATTGAGACTTTTTGTGCAGGAGTGAATGTGTAGAGTACATGTTTTAAACAGTGTAGCTGATTTCTGATTTGATAAATAAAAGACACTTTGATGTCTCATCTTTAGACAAAAATCTTGACACCCAGATTTTTAACCATAGAAAACAGAGAACCCACACAAAAAATACAAAAAGTAGACTGGTAAAAGTGAGGAGGGCTTAGAGTGTCTAAGAATCTTGGTTTTAGAATCAATCGATTTGATATGGGTGGAATGCATCCAGTGATGAACACTAGCTAAGCAAGCATGCAGATTTATTCCTTGGTGAAATCACTCTCAAATCAGTCAGTCAGAGTACACGGAAAAGCTCAGTTCAAAAGATTCAATAAGGTGGGCCAAAGGTATGAGGTGCCTATTAAAAAGAAGCAACAACATAAAAGATCCCTGCGGGAACACAGTCTGGAGGGTGATTTAAAAAGGGGCAATCTGGCCTGAAAGGATCCATTTGTTAGAAAGTCTTTAAGCCAGCATAAGATAGCGCAACTAATTCCAAATGCAGCAAGCCTTGCAAAAAGAATTGTATGTTTGACAGTGCCAATAGTCGCAGTTCGATCTAAAAGGATCAGCCCAGGAGCAATGTTCTAGTCTGCAGATAGTTTCAGTTCGTCCAGCACTGAACAATAGTAAGTTTAGGTCACCGCTCTAGTGAAAGCCCATCTAGGCCGGATGGAGAAGCTATTATTACAAACAAAACATAAGAGTTTGTTATATTCTGGTTACTACAGAGTTGTTGAAACACTAAGTTCTCCAACAGTTTAACAATAAATGGTAACTGACAGGTGTTTGGTTGGTTAGAACGTCAGGGTTCGAGTCGGGATTCTTCAGCAAAGGGGATATTAATGGCATTTTAAAAATATGAGAACTCCTTGTTTTAAAGAAGTGCGAATTATGGCTCTGGTCCATGTTTATAAAGGCCAGCTGGCTAAGGATATGCCACCATCGTAACGGACACAAACCACACACTGACCACCTGGAACATCCTCTCCACGCAGCTCACCTCCACCATGACCTCGGTCTCCTCGGGAGCTCCCACAAACCCATGCCCGCACCACATCCTCAACTTTGGAAACCAAAGGATCAACCAGGAACTCACACCCTACGCAACACCTATCACCACCACAACATTTCCCGATGTCTGGAAACACGCCTAGTCAGACCACCACTTAAAACACCCTTCGTCGACCCCAGAAACTCAAAAACTACTGGCTAATCTCCCTGCTCCCATTCCCAGTGAATTACTGAAAAAGTTAAACAATTAACTCATGACACACCTGGAGCAAACCAGGTACTTGACGACTCCCAATCCAGCTTCAGCACCAATCACAGCACCAAAACCGCGCGGATAGTAGCCACAAACGACATCCGAACCCTTCTTGACTGAGGGAAAAAGGCAGCTTTGATCCTCCTCCACCTCTCTGCAACCTCTGACACTGCATCCCACCACACACTGATCGAAAGACTCCACCACATCGGCATCCAAGGGGATGCACTTGGATGGATCACCTCCTTCCTTACCCGAAGAACCCAGAGGATCCACATCCCACCTTTCAACTCTGAACCCAAGGAGATCACCTGCAAGGTCCTCCAGGGCTCATCCCTTAGCCCCATGCCTTTCATCACATATATGACCCCGCTGGACAACATCGTCAGATCCCGTGGTCTCAAGATAATTTTCTACACAGATGACACCCAACTGATCCTCTCACTCACCGACGACCCCATCACGACCACCAGAATCATCTTCCACAGGTGCATGACAAACTTCACAGACTTGATGAAGACCAACTGCCTGCAGCTGAACATAGACAAGACGGAAGTACTGATCTTTGGCAACAGCAGCAACCTATGGAGCAACTCCTGGTGGCCATCAGACCTAGATCCGCTCCCACTCACTCCAACCCCGCAAGAAACCTCAGATTTATAAATGACAACAAGCCCATAATGAAATCACAGATCAACGCAGTCTACTCCGCCTGCTTCCTCACTCTGCGCATGCTATACAAAAAATCTTAAAGTGGCTACCCCTACACACAAGACACACCGCGACACAAGCCCTCATCAGCCGACTCGACTTCGGCAATGCCCTACACATAGAAATCGCCACACACCTTCTACAGAGACTTCAGACCATACAGAACACCACAGCCAGACACATCCTCGGCTTTTCCTGATGAATCCACATCAAACCCCACTTCAGGAAGCTTTACTGGCTCCCTGTATAGAACAGATGCCAATTCAAGCTGGTGACCCACACACGCAAGACTCTACACAACCAAGAATCCGCTTACATTAAACACTGCCTAAACTTCCACCATCCATCGAGAATACTATTCGTTCCGCCGATCTTTCACTTGCCCACACTCCCTGCATCTACCGAAGCAGAAGTGGAGGACGCTCCTTCTCCCACATCACAGCACAGACCATGAACAGCCTCCCCATGCACCTCCAGATCATCAACTCGCTTCCAAAATTCGAAATGGCCCTCAAGACCTAGCTGTTCAAATATGCCTCCAGGGCCTGCAAGTGCCTGGATACTCTATTGGGTGATTAGCCAAGCTTTATAAATCCTGATTGATTGATTGATCTAACTGAAAGACAGAATCTTTGCTGTGAGTAAACAGAGACAAAAAGTCCGTTTTGCCAAGTGGTGCAAATTCAGACATCAAAGAAGTGTCTGTCTCAAAGGTTTGACCAAGGACCTAGTACGAAAGTGACAGTTTAGGAAGAGATGATTGAATAGTCTACATTTTTTGCTAAAAAAAGATTACAATCTGATTATATTTCTCAATAGATTTGTTGTATTCTCCTTGGAGGGAGGTTTCCTGGAAGCTTTTAACAGGAAAAAGAGCTTGGGAGAGGTTGGGAGCATTAAGACATTTGCCAGAATAAAAGGCAGCTTTATCATTCCTAATTATGAGTTTATAAACAACACTAAACTTAATCCAATCAGTTTTTGCACTGGGATTATAAATCCATGCTAATGGCATACTAGCATCTTAAGTGAATGCTTGACGGATTTGAACTCAAATGAGCACAATTTATTGGATAGTTTTTTTTCTCTTGCAAACTGAACAGACGAAGGCTAAGCTGTCAACTGCTGACAAAGATTGTCAAAATGTTAGGCAATCAAAAAGGACAAGGAGGAAGGATCAGTGTCTGTAGAACCAAGAGATGGAATAATGTTACATAAAATTTGCAGAAACAACAGAGAGAAAATGCCAATACTGATACTTTGATTCATATAACAATTATCAACCAGATAAAGATTACCATTTATAACTGTTAGATGCTATTTAATAGCTGCTTTATTTTGCAAAACCAATTGGAAGGTACAATAATTTAGACCTTAGTGTGTACTAACAAGTAAAAAGTTTTTTTAGACGATAATGAAAAAGGGACACAGAAAAAGATAAAATGTCAAACATACAGTCATAAATGAAACATGTCACAGTCATACCACAAACATTCATACATTCATGCTAGAGTACTTCACAAAGACTGGGGAGTTAATATACCAGTGGGGGAAGTAATAGGTCTGCTATACACTTGAAAAGAAATCAAAGCAATACACCCCTTAGGGTCAAATTAGATCAGCTTTTCAAATTATTTACAAAAAGTGGGTGTGAAATTGTCAAAACTAGTGTAGCACAATATAACACTAGGACCACCAGAAGCAGACCGAAGGGGAGGGGGCCTACGCGTTTCGAATCCCTAAAAGTTGGGGGGATTCTCCTCAGGGCCAGGCTGTTCAATGGGAGCACATCCAGGAAAACGAATTCATGGTTGATATATCCTTAATCCTGAGAGTAAACGTGTCCTGGGAGGTGTTTAAGAGGCAGCAGCAGGGGGACCAAGGGGTCCCAGAGCTGCACAGTCCTGGTGAGATCGTCACAATCTTAATCAAGGTAGTTTATTGATCAAGGACGCCTTACGAGTTGGCGGGGTCCGTTAAGCCGCGTATTTGGCGTTTGAGATTGCGCTAATCATTAAACACCTCCCAGGACACTCATCATAAAGTGGGCAAAAGGGGAATTGTACTGGACGTGTGCCTGGAATGGGAGGAGAGTTGATGGCTTATCGGCTAATTTATATTGGAGGCTTAAGGTCATTATTTAAGATATAGGAAGGAGAGTACATTCAATGCAGACTTTTGATCAGAAATAAAAGATTCTGGACTCACCTACTTTTTGATCAGATAGGCCAGGCTGCTAGGTGCTGAATTAGCACAGACTGGCTTGCCATGCCACTGGCTCAGATGCACTGCAGATGTCATTTAATATCCACCTTGCATCAAACAACTAGACTGGCACCCAAAATAGCAGCAGGCCCAGGGAGCAACTAACCAGGTAAAAAAATGGTAGGAATCTTGTTTGTCCAATTCAGCAATTAAAACATTTAGTTAAACCCCAAAAATCAATGAAAACAAATATCACTTTAAAAATGCCAAAAATATGTGAGTCGGTAAAACACAATTTTTGATTGCGCAAAATAGACCAAAGTGCAGAGTGCACAGTGTGGCAGAACCTGCTGGCCAAATTGGTAGCAGTAACCAAAATTAAAAGCAGCAACAAAAATAAAGTGCATTCCACTGATATTTTAAACTGTATGCCAATAAATTAAGTTGAGACAGTGTGATACTGTTATTTACACTGCTTAAAGCAACTGGAAATCAAGTGCGTTCTTTTTAACAATAAAGGGTTTGGGGCACCCTCAAAGGAGGTTGCAATACAATTGTGGCTTTGTTTAATACAGTTAAAAATACTAGACAGAATATACTGTGATAGGATGAGACTGCATAGGATGGGATGGACCCAGTTAATGTTCTGTTTGAAATGTGTAAGGGAAGAGTACATTATTTCACAAACTTTGTTACTGCGCCAAAACAGAGCAGTACTGACCGTTATAGGGGAAACAAGGAGGATGCTGCATTGTGATTTTTCTTCGACACCTCAGTTTTGTCTAGAAGGGCATTCTGTATGACTCGATTAACCCAGAAAACAGTTGATGTTGGCAATGTTGGCGTTTGTGGGAGCGAAATAGGACTTACCATGGTATTGGGGTATTTCCAGAATGGAGACCAAAAAACAAATGTCAGGGTGTCAGATGTGTACATGGAACCGAAAAAAAGTGACATACGAAGCTAGAGGCTGCCCAAGAAAATGTTATTAAGTATGGGTATGGTGGGGGTAATTTTATGGACTAGAACAGAATGATCAACAGTAAGAACTGCAAATAGCAGATCTTCTGAAAATGATACCGTGAATCATTAAATAGAAAAGGAGAGACATAGAGCCTTTATCATAAACAATTAGTAACTATTGAATATGGCAAACTTGCATACAAAAAGATTTGGTATTGTGGACTATTAGCTTGTCCTTGTGTAGTAATGATGTGCTGTAATGTATGTACTTGAGAATTGCACTAGCATTAAGGCATTGTTATGAATTATATGTGATAAAAAGAAATAGAGGTAAACTGTTCCAACTGAAAAAAATGCACCAGCTCTTGAAAATCAACTGAGCCTTGTTGAGAGTGAGAGTCTGCAGTCTAAAGTTTTTTTAATGAAAGACCCAATCAAGACGTAACAATGAGAGCTAAGGCAAGTTTGGGTTTAATGGCCAGGTTAATACTTGAAATCCTATAACTTTGGATACACGAAGGCCCCTTTAGAGGATTCTCTTAATAAAGAGTACTAGAAACCGAAGATCATCTTAGTGAACTAAGATGAGTTGAGAACTAAAAGGTTTAATCTTGGATGCTGGACATTGTCTGATATGAAGCAGAAACCCACAAAGATGCAAGGTGCACAGGGAGGGAATAAACTTAATAAAACATACTGATGATCTGCCACTGGTTATTAAACTTCTATTGAATGATAACGTACCCAGTTACAATCCTGAACTGATCTAGGAGACAGCTGAATTAATACTTAACTGTACCTGACATGTCAAACAAGAACAATGAAATGCTATAATTGCTTATATGATGGGGACACTTATCTCTACAGAAACTTCACTGGGTAGGCAGTCATCCAAAATGGGCAGTCAAATAACAGTGGAGGCAAATGTAAGGTCAGCAGCTTACCTTAACAGTCTGTACGCTGGTTAAATTATATGGCAATAAGTTTAAAATTAAACAAGGCAGGAGCGGATAGAGACTTCTTAATCAATTCTGACTTGGTGTCAAAATAGAGGGCCTTTCCACTTGAGCAGTCTGAGCATCTGGCTCAGGAGTCGTGAGCACAGTCCTTTCACTTAGGGTCCTAGACAGAGGACAGATTTCGGTGTGGAAATAACATGATAAAGGCAGGAGCAAGAAGCAATGAGGGCTTCAGCTATACAGGGGGTGCATTATAAAAGACAACATGCAGAAATATCTAGACAATCACTTCAGAGACGTCTCCATTAGAAAGTGGCAAAATAAAAAATGTAAGTTTTATAAACGGATACCAAATTGGAATCCAAAAATATCAAATGACAAGGACGGAAAAAGAAAACCGCACTTCCAACACAAAACGGACAGAAATCATCTAAAAAGTTCATTTTATTACTACCCATATCAACTGACTCCTGGAATACGCAAAGTAATAGAAGTAGGAAAGGCCACACAATAAGGGGTACCATGGAGAATGATAAGGGAAGGTCAGCATAGTGCTTCTATGGAGATTGGCAATCTGAGACTGAGGAGAAGGTACTTTAACGCCTAATGTTTTGCAAAGTACGATCATCTTGAGAAATGCTGAAACATGAGGAAAGGCTATTACAGCTTCAATAGTGCTCCTAACATCAAGGAGGAAATACGGTCACCTAGCACTAGTCATATTGGACAGGATGCCTTAGGTTAAACGGGGTTATAGGCTCATGCAAAGTTAGAGGACAACCAGAGAGTAAAACAACCAAAGGTCTAGAATTCTACCTGAATACAAGTGCTAATGTGTCTCAGGTAATAGTCAAAATGTTAGTAAAGCTAAGGCATGATTGAAAATGAACGCAAATCACATCACGGTTGGCAATTACATCACCTCATACAGTTCAGAAAGTGACCATGTAATTTTAAATCATAGAAACATTATTACTCAAGACTATACCTGCATTAGAAACCACTGAATCCAGGGATGCAATATCAGTAGGTTTCTGCCCACTAAGGATGAACCACAGAAAGAAGGAACCAAGGTCAGTTCCAGAACAAAGACTTTATGTAGGGTTAGTGTGTCAAATGATGAAGAGTATTATAAATGTATTTTAGGAAGGAGAAGTTAACTCTCTCCTCTGGTAGTAGAAAATTGATAAATTCTGCAAGTTCGTGGTTCAGCTCACCAACCAAAAAATGTGGAGCTCGAAGAGAAGACGATTAAGGCACCAAAGATGATATTCTGATTCAACAAAATGGAAATTTGTGTCATGCATGGAATCATATGGCTCAGATTAACTTTTCAGGGAGGCAGGCATTGGGAGGTCTGGCTGTTGGACTGCAAAAGAGTACTGGATTCAGGTTGTGGTGGCTTTATATGGAACTTATGAGGGGAGATATGGAGACTTAGAATAGGTCCATTGATAAGGTATTCACTAATTAGATTCAAAGAGGATAGGGTCCCTGTGCTGATGGGATTATAGTCCAAGTCATTGAATTAATATATACGAGTTATGAATAGGTGGTTTATATTCTCTTGGAATATTCCAAGCCTGATGCAGCACAGATGACCCGGAAGTGTACAATTACCTTCATCCACTTGTTTTGATTTCTCTCCAAGAGAACTGGGTAAACAATTCTGTAATTAGCAATGGTTATCAAACTTTTAAGAAGCTGTAAAGGCCCTCTGTAAGAGGTAGGGCTACAGACGATAGGCTGGTTTTAAGTTAGCTGAATTTAGAGCATGCAGAATCTTAAGCAGTCCTGCCAAGGTTACATACGGGGTAGGAAGTTTGGCTGGTCTGTCTACAGCAATGCTAAATTAGCTTGTCTTCTTTGAAGCATATTTCTGCCATTTAAGTGTTGATGAGTGACAGACTTGAGGCCTGATGTAAATGGTGAGATTCAAACTTGAGTGAAATATCACAGAAAGATTTGTATTTGTACAGGGGACTTCAATTGCAACCTTCAGTAGCCAAAAATGGTACATTTTATTTTTAAGATTGTATTTCTATTGGGGTATTAGTCATATTACATAAACAAACATTGAAAACGAAAGCATAAATGACCTCAAAACTGTTCTAATAAGGAATATGCTACTTACCAGTATGCATCTGTTCTTGGCATTAAAGGCTGCAGAGTGGTACATTATGAATAGATCGCCATCTGGTGTTGAGCTCGGATGATTGCACTTGTTTTTCTCTTGGAGAGTCTTTTGTTTCTTGGTGACTCCTCCTTTGGTTGGTAGTGCGCATGGGCATTGGCTCCATCCTTAGATTGTTTTGCCATAGTAGGGTTAGATGGAGTAGTATGATAGAATACAGATAGAAATGCCCATGTAAGTGTATCTAAATAAGATATTGTTGGAACAGACACAGGTTTCCGGGGAGGCTGGGAGGGCATGTACCACTCTGCAGCCCTCTATGCCAAGAACAGATGCATACTGGTAAGTAGCATATTCCGTTCGAGGCATATGGGCTGCAGATGGTACATTATGAATAGACTATACAGCAGTTCTCTCCCTAGCGGTGGTCGCCTGTGTCCGTTGCAACAGTCTGAAATAAAGTCTTTAGTACAGCTTGTCCCACTCTAGCTTGTTGTGTTGTGTGCACATCTACACAATAGTGCTTTGTGAAGGTATGCAGTGTAACCCAGGTAGCTGCTTTGCATATGTCATCTAGTGGAATGTTTCCCAAAAATGCCATAGATGCTCCTAGTTTACGTGTAGAGTGAGCTCTAGGAGGAACAGTTAATTTCCTCTTTGCCTTTAAGTAGCATATTTGTATACATTTTACAATCCATCTGGCAATGCCTGCTTTAGAGAGGGGATTGCCCTTATGTGTAGGAGAAAACGCTACAAATAGCTGTTTTGTCTTTCTGAAAGTTTGTGTTCTTTCTATACAATACAATATTGCCCTTCTGACATCTAATGTGTGCAGGGCCCTTTCCGCTTCCGTCTGTGGTTTTGGAAAGAAGACCGGTAGTTCCACTGACTGATTGATGTGGAATGCTGAAATTACTTTAGGCAAGAATTTTGGATTTGTTCTAAGAACCACCTTGTTTTGGTGTAACTGCATGAATGGTTCTTGAATTGTAAACGCTTGTAACTCACTTACTCTTCTGAGTGAAGTGATAGCTATGAGGAAGGCCACCTTCCATGTGAGGAATTGTATTTCACACCTATGCATATGTTCAAAGGGTGGTCCCATTAGTCTGGTAAGTACTATGTTGAGATTCCAGACTGGGGAAGGTGGCAGTCTTGGTGGAATGACTCTTCTGAGTCCTTCCATGAAAGCTTTAATTGCTGGTACTTTAAACAGGGAAAGATGTTGCCTGTTTTGTAGGTACGCTGCTATAGCTGCGAGATGCACTCTGATCGAGGTATATGCTAAGTTGCATTGCTGCAAGTGTAGTAAATAGCAAATAATCTGTTCAGTTTCAGTTTATAAACTTTATTCGACAGTTTAAAAAAACGTCATATAAGTACACAAATAAAATCGTACATGTAACATTACACAGGGAAAGTACATATCATCATGGGTTGTTTTCAGGGCATACAGAAGTCAAGCAATAAAAAAACGAAAAAATAGCTAAAAAACCATACTTTTTCTTGCAGCAACAGATTTCAGGATAAAGGTTGCGATAAAAAAACACAGATCCGGGCTAGCAAGCGAAAATAACAATTTCATGGCATTTGAAGTGGAAGACACAGAATATTTTTTAAATAACGGTTTCAGATAAACAATACGTAGGGCTTTATAAAGGGGGCAGATTAACATAAAATGAAGGGTACTTTGTTTGGTTAGTCCATCACATGGACAAGCAGATGTTGTATAATTTTTCATTTTTGGAAAGGCCACAAGATTGTGGACAATACCAAGTCTAAATCTGGATAGGACGAATTGGTGAGATTGCCTGTAGATTATTTTAAGATAGGTAGGCAAACCAGGACCCTAGTTTGCATTGGAGGAATAGAAAGCATGGGTTGAGTAGTTACTTGTATCTGCTTTCCGTTTATCGAATTTTACCCTCATAAATTCTTCTTTCACCTCCTTTTTGGATAAAGTAGTTACAATCTCGGGGTCTTTACGTACATCCAAATCAAAGAGTTCTTTAAAAGTAGTGGTCACATACTTTATCCATGGTATATACTTGAAATTATCCAAAAACAAACAATCTTTGATAATGCTCTTTGTGAAACTTGTTTCGTCCTTCAGCCAAATAGACCTCCATACCAGGAGAGGTCTCAATTCGATTAAATCGGCTATATGGTCCAACCTTAGTTCCTCGTGGACCAGGTAGTTAGATGCCGATGGAGGTAAACAAAGTAGCCGTTTCAGAAACAAATTTTTCAGAATTTGCAAGTCTTTGTTAGACCCGTACCCCCATACCCCTGAACCATAAAGTGCTATTGATGAACATCTGTGTCTATAAATGTTTAACATTGCTGGAATCCGTCGGCTGCCCAGTTTATTGGCAAAACGGAAGACACCTAGTGAAGCCTTCCCTATCCTGGCTTTTATGTTAGTTTGCTCAGGTGTCCATGAGCCCCGACTGTTAAAAGTAATGCCCAGATAACAGAAGTTATCTACAACCTCAATTCTGTTATCTTTAAAATAGAAAGACTTAGGGTGATTCACCTTTTTGCCACAGACCATTATGAATGTTTTAGAGTTGTTAATTTTGAGTTTCTTGCCCTGAATAAAATCATAAAAACAGTTCATTAGCCGCTGGAGGCCGATTGGGGTTCTAGATAATAAAACAGTGTCGTCCGCATATAACACTGGAATTGGTAGGCCACCTGCTTGTGGTGCATCTGCTTGGACCTGTTTTAATTCTTGTTCCATAGAATTAATAAAAAGGGAAAAAAGCAAGGGGGCCAATACGCACCCCTGCCTAATGCCTGATTTTACCATAATCTTTCTCGTACACTCTCCTGCTGGTCCATATCGAATCTGTGTGGTAAGGTTGGAATATAACCTAGCTAAGAAATGGATAATAGCTGAGGGTGCTCCCATATCAAGAAGGGTTGTCCACAGCAGGGAATGATTCACCAGGTCGAAGGCACTAGAGAGGTCCGCAAAACAAAGAAATAAGGAGCCGGATTTGACCTTAGTATATTTACCTATTAAAAGGTTGAGGTTGATGCACTGGTCAATGGTCCCCAAACCCTTTCTAAAGCCATATTGGGATTGTGCCAGGATATTGTTATCGGTCGCCCACTCCTCCAGGCGTAGCAGTAGTACCCGGCTCATGATTTTAAGGGAGGAGTCTAAAAGGGAGATGGGACGGTAGTTTTTGGCCTCCCCTCTATCTCCCTTCTTATAAATCGGGATAATAACTGATTCGCTCCAGGTTGCCGGGGTGGAGAAATCAGTGGCAGCATTAAAGACCTGGGTCAATAGGGGGCTCCAAAGGGCCAGATCATGTTTGTATAGATCTATCGGGACCCCGTCAGGTCCTGGGGCTTTACCTCCTTTACTAGAATTAATTGCCGTGACTACTTCTCGGATGGTGATTCCCAAAGGCTGCGGGGTCAGCTGGGGATTCATACAGATTTTATCATAAGACTCCTCGGGGGGGTCAAAAATTCCTGAAAAGTAACGGACCCAGCTATCTTCTCTTACTAATGCAGTAAGTAGTGGGAAATCTTCTTTCTGGAGGAATGGGGCATTAATAGTACTCCAAAACAATTTACAGTCCCGGAGAGCTGCAGCACAATCCAAATTGTCCCAGGCTTGTTCCCGGAGTTCGTTTTTCCTGCGTTTGAGTTCTATGTTATAATTGGACCGCAAGGTTTTAATCACTTCCCTGTCTCTTGGGAGATTGGACAGTGCTTGCTTAAGAGTTTTTAGCGCTGTTGTACAGGCTTGGTCGAACCAGCCAACCTTATCCCGTCTAGAATTGGTCTTATTGTTAGTAAAAATTCTATTAATAATAGTGCCAAGATCCTCAAAATCCGCTATAATACCCATAGGGAGGGCATTGACTTCCAGACAGCGAAATATCTGTCTGGAACCACCTACCACAACTGTACTATGTAGTTTTTCTGATTTTTCCGTACACCACTTTATCCGGGTTCCATTAGGCCTACTTGGAACAATATTGTCAACAACCCTGCCTGTAGGCGTAATTCTGGGGCCCCAGATAAGAATAGACATAGTTAGGGCTTTATGATCGCTCAGACAATAGTCCTTAATGATTGGCACTGTACAGAATGGCACCAAAAGGGTTGAAATCAACAAATGGTCAATAACCGACTCAGTATCCCTCCCTTTGAACGTTGGAACAATATTGCCCATTTTATCAAGAGCTGGTTGGTGAATAACTAAATCAAATTTTAGCAGAAGACCATTAAGGGAAGTCCCATATGGGGAGTGTTGAAAATGTGCTAAATTCTCCCCCGAATCCCCATCAAACCCACAAACTGGGGTTTGAGAGTGCGGGCACGTTCTGATGTTGAAGTCCCCTCCCCATATGATGTCGTAAGATGTGTGGGATTTATTACAGATTTTATTTAAGAAGGCTTCCAGTTCGTCCACAACCAGGGTGCTGGTAGGATCAAATGTGTTATTGTAATGATTGATCAGTTAAGTGTTCCTACCCTTTTTGGCTTGTAATTCCAGAATTTGTGAATGGGTGCCAACAGTAGAATATGAACCTACAGTTATCGGGAGATCAACTGATATAAGAACAAGCAGGCCCCCTTTTGCCCTCCCCATAACAGATTCCTGGGCAACACAGTTATAAGAAACAAAGCCATCAAAATGAATGTCTATAGTGGACCATGTTTCCTGTAAACATAAAATATCAAACCCAAGAATAAGTTCCCTCCACCCTAGAGCCGAAGCTCTCTGACGCCAGCCAGCTATATTCCAGCTCACCATGGAATACCCTTGATCACTCGGGGTAGATATCTCTTCTAAGGGAGAAATCATTGTACATCCCCTATCAGCAATAGCCTCATCGGGTGGTGAAAGGTGAACTTCAGTTGGTTTATCAAGAGTTAAGGGGATCGGATCGGATAGATCAGAAGTTATTTTGCCAACCGTTACTGGTAAGGAATAATACTCCACAGTTGCCCCGCTATCGACAGAATTAGTCTCGATGGGTAGAGGGGGAACAGTGGTGTAAACACTGGGTAGTCAGTCGACTCCTTCAAGCCCATCAAGACAACTATATCGATTATAATCCCAGAAGGTGTTCTGCGGGGGCTGAAATGGGGGCAATCTGGTGTATCTTGGGCGAAAAGGCCTTCCCCTACGTTCAACCCTAGTCCATTCATTGCTTCCATCATAGTACATGGGGTTAATAGGTGGTGGGAAGAAAAAGGAGACAGGGAGAGTCTGGATAGTAGAATCTAATGACCTATTAACACCCGCACATATGTAAGACACTGTACGTGGGTCTCTAAAACTGACAGTGATACAGTCTCCCTTAATGGATTTAGGGGTTTTACCAACCATGGTACCCTCCTCACCATGATAACTTCATTGTGCAGGTGTGCCGGTACGGGTCGGTTCCAATTAAGCCATTTTATAACTTGGTTTTTAAGGGAGTTAATGGTTTCAGTTTCGCCCCTATCTAATGGAGGTGCTCCTGCCAGAATTACCATAAACCGGTTGGCCTCCGGTGGGAGGTCAGGCCGTCTAGTTCTTGGAGTTTTGAGATCTTCGGGTGGAGGCCCTTGGGTATCAATAGACATAAGTGCGGGTGGGATATGCAAACCTGGGGGGGGGCCTTGGATGTTCTGTGGGGCAACTAGGCTAACCGAGTTAGAAACTTGGGGAACAGGTTGGATGCTTGTGGTCGTTGAAACAGGAATTTGGGGCACAGTAGTTGGAGGAATAACTTGGGGAGTAGGCATGCTAGGAGGGAGACCAGAACTATTAGGCTTGGAGGAGTTAGCTAAAAGTATAGCAGTTGATTTCTCTATATTAGACATTCTGAAATCAAGCCTATCTAGTTTGGCCTCTAGTGGAAAAATAATCGATTTTAGTAGGGTTGCTATTTTATCCATAGAAATATCGTTACTGGGTAAGCTCCCTTCACCGTTGGAATTCAACAATACAGATGCTCCATCTATTCTAGCTGTTTTAGATGCCCTCCCGGTATTTTTACCCTTACTGTTATATTGTCTCTTCCGTTTCTTAATAGCCCCTTCTTTTCCCCCCTGAGTTGTAAGGAGGGTAGAATTTCCAACATTTACAGAGGTAAAGGAAACATTTGCACAATCGGAGACATGGCTAGAATCAGCTACGACGATGGAGGGATTAGATATAACAACAGAATCTACACTTAGCGGGGGGGCAGAATCGGGAAGTAAAAGTTGGGCATCCACCACAGGCAAGCAGTCAGTAGGTCTTTCAGGAGTTTTGGCATTAGCAAAAGGGCCCATACTAGAACGTTTAAGAGACATTAGTTCCTTGGACAGTCGTTTCTCCAGTGTGACAATTTCTTTGTCAATAATGTTATTGGCCCTAGTAAGAAACTTCTCCATACCTCCTGCGGCAGATTGAGATCCTCCAGCCAACAGGGATTTGCTCCTGGTTTCGCGTCCGACCATGATCCACAGGAAATCAGGCAGCAGGAAGATTTAGGGGGGTAGCCCGGTCCGGTCACTACCGGTCACGAACGGGCACAAACGGGCCCGCTCTTGGCCCGGTCTTCGCCCGCTTCTTCGTCGGCGCGCGTCCCGCGTACGCGTTCCAGGCGTGGTTAAAATAGAGGAGGAGAGAAGGGGGCGGGAAGAGGAACCAGGTGCGCGCGGTGGACGGCGCTAGCACTTCTGGACCTCGCAGTCCCGCTCCCAAGGCAGATTGCAGTTCAGGCTCTCCCCCTGCCGAGGTGACCGAGCCGATGTGCTCCCAGGTCGCAGGATAGGCAAATTAGAGGGCTCCGCAGCAGTTCTTGCCCCCAAAGCGTCTACAAGCACAGAACAACACTCCACACGCAGCTCGAGCGGCACCCGCGCCAGCGGGGGCCGCGAGGAGTTTTAAAGGTTTCCAGGCAGGTCGGAGGGAGAAGGGGGCGGGAAGAGGAACCAGGTGCGCGCGGTGGACGGGGCTAGCACTTCTGGACCTCGCAGTCCCGCTCCCAAGGCAGATTGCAGTTCAGGCTCTCCCCCTGCCGAGGTGACCGAGCCGATGTGCTCCCAGGTCGCAGGATAGGCAAATTAGAGGGCTCCGCAGCAGTTCTTGCCCCCAAAGCGTCTACAAGCACAGAACAACACTCCACACGCAGCTCGAGCGGCACCCGCGCCAACGGGGGTCGCAAGGAGTTTTAAAGGTTACCAGGCAGGTCGGAGGGAGAAGGGGGCGGGAAGAGGAACCAGGTGCGCGCGGTGGACGGCGCTAGCACTTCTGGACCTCGCAGTCCCGCTCCCAAGGCAGATTGCAGTTCAGGCTCTCCCCCTGCCGAGGTGACCGAGCCGATGTGCTCCCAGGTCGCAGGATAGGCAAATTAGAGGGCTCCGCAGCAGTTCTTGCCCCCAAAGCGTCTACAAGCACAGAACAACACTGCACACGCAGCTCGAGCGGCAATAATCTGTTTAGTAGATGCGTCCAGAGGGTTGATGTGGTTACTGTTACAGTATACAGCAAACCTTTTCCATTTTGCTGCATAGCATGCTCTGGTGGTAGGACGTCTTGCTTGTTTAATGATTTCCATACATTCTGGAGGTAAATCGAAGTATCCAAACTCTATGTTCTCAGGAGCCAGATCGCTAGGTTCAATTGTTTGGGATCTGGGTGCATTATTTCTCCATGGTTCTTTGTAAGGTGCATGGGTAATAATCTTAGCTTTTGATGTGGCACCTGTGAGAGTTGCAGTAGCGTGGTGAACCACGGCTGTCTTGCCCACGTGGGTGCTACTAGTATCATTGTCATTGAGTGCTGTTGCAGTTTCCGAACCACTAACGGAATTAGTGGAAGAGGGGGAAAAGCGTAAGCAAATTTGTTGGACCAATTTATCCATAGTGCATTGCCCTGGGACTTGTGGTGTGGGTACCTGGATGCGAAGTTTTGGCATTTTGCGTTCTGATGATTGGCAAACAGATCTATCTCTGGTTGTCCCCATCTTTGGAAGAATGGCTGCAGTATTTGGTTGTGCAGTTCCCATTCGTGTACTTGTTCTGACTCTCTGCTTAGGATGTCTGCTATCTGATTTTGAACTCCTGGTAGGTGTTCTGCTAACAGATAGATCTTTTGAGGAAAGGCCCATCTCCAAATGTCCTGTGCTAGTCTGGATAGTTGGAGAGAGTGTGTCCCCCCCTGTTTTTGAATATAATACATTGCAGTCATGTTGTCTGTTCTGATCAGGACTGTCTTGTTTGTTATTTGCATCTGGAAAGCTTTTAGTGCTAGAAATACTGCTAGTAGTTCCAAGTAGTTGATGTGCAGTTTCTTTTGCTGCACACTCCATTTCCCCTGCACTGTGTATTTGTCCATGTGCGCTCCCCATCCGGAGAGCGATGCGTCCGCTGTCAGTATCGCTTGTGGAATCGGTTCTAGGAACGACCGTCCTTTGGAAATGTTTGTTGTGTTCCACCACTTCAGAGAGCGATGCGTACGGTCGTCTACCAACACCAGATCTGTAATCTGACCTTGAGCCTGATTCCACTGTGTCGCTAGACACTCCTGTAGTGGACGCATTTGTAGTCTAGCATGTGGTATTAGTAGTATGCAGGAGGACATCATGCGTAACAGCTGCATAAACACTCGTGCTGGTAGTGAGTGTTGTGGTTGAAATCTTTGTATTAACTTGACCATTGTCTGTATCCTGATTGGATTGGGGTATGCTTTGGCTCTTTCTGTGTCTATAGTAGCCCCCAGGAATTGTTGAATTTTGTTTGGTTGTAGGTGTGATTTTTTGTAGTTCACCGTAAACCCTAGGTGGTGCAGCAATTGAATTGTCTTCTGTGTGTTGTGAAGGCATTCTTCTTGTGACTTGGCCTTTATTAACCAATCGTCTAAGTAAGGGAAGACATGTATTTGTGGTCTTCTTAGGTGTGCTGCCACCACAGCTAGGCATTTTGTGAACACTCTTGGTGCTGTTGTGACACCAAACGGAAGGACTTTGAATTGATAATGTTGTCCTTCCACTACAAACCTTAGGTATTTTCTGTGGGCTTTGTGAATTGGGATGTGAAAGTAAGCGTCTTTTAGATCCAGTGTAGAAAGAAAGTCCCCTTTCTTCAGTAAAGGAAGTACTTGTTGGAGCGTGACCATGTGGAAATGTTCCGAATTTATGTATGCATTGAGAGGTCTGAGGTCCAAGATCGGTCTTAGGGACCCGTCTTTTTTGGGGATTATAAGTATAGAGAGTATACTCCTGTCCCTTGTTGATGTTTTGGAACCTTCTCTATGGCATGCTTTTGTAGTAGTGATAGTACTTCTTCCTTTAACAATGTCAGATGGTCTTGACTCATTGGACGCTGTTTGGGGGGGATGTTTGGTGGGGTAGCAGTGAGTTCTAGGCAATAACCATGTTGGATAATTTGTCTCACCCACTTGTCTGATGTGATGTTTTCCCAGACAGGTAGGAACTGTGCTAGACGTCCCCCGACCGGTGTTATGTGGTCTGGGGGAAGTTGTATTTAGTCACTGTTTTGGGGTTGGGGAGTTGCGGTTGTTATTATTTCCGCGACCCCTACCCTTGTTGTTGTTACCTCTGTAACTACCTCTTGAATTACCTCTGGGTGACGTTGGCGTAAAAGAGGTGGATTGCTGACTTGTTCCTGTACTTTTTGAGCCCCCTCTATAGGTGGATCTACGAAAGGAACCCCTTTGTGTTGGCTGTTGTAATGCTCCCATTGACTTAGCCGTTTCTGTGTCCTTTTTCATCTTTTCTAAGGTCTCATCTGTGCTTGAGCCGAAAAGTGTCTTTTGATCAAAGGGTTGGTTCAATAAAGATGTTTGTACTTCTTGTTTGAACCCTGAGACTCTAAGCCATGCATGTGTCCTTAACATGACACTGGTGTTGATGGATCTTGCTGCAGTGTCTGCCGCGTCTAGGGCGCACTTAATGGAAGTGTTAGTTATTATCTTTCCTTCCTGTATTAGCTGATCTGCTCTCTTCTGATGTTCTTTGGGGAGATGTGTGATGAGTTTTTCTAACTCATCATAATGTGCCCTGTCATAACGTGCAAGTAGCGCTTGTGTATTGGCTATACGCCAGCTATTTGCCGCTTGCGATGCCACTCTTTTGCCTGATGCATCTATTAATTTTGACTCTTTATCAGGTGGAGGGGCCTCTCCTGTAGATAATGAGTTCGCTCTCTTGCGAGCGTTTGAAACTACAAGCGAGTCCAGAGGTACCTGCCCTTTGATAAATATTGGATCCTTTGGAGCCGCCTTATATTTTTTATCAATTCTTGGGTTTAACACCCTAGCCCTCACTGGGTCTTTGAATATGGCTGCTGTGTGACTGAGAAGACCCTTCAGCATAGGTAGAGTACCTGATGTTCTTTGTGCAGTAGGTAGTGTCTCTAATAGGAAATCCTCTACCTGAGGTTCTGTATGTAGATCTACCTTATGATATTGTGCTGCCCTATTAATGAGCTGTACAAACCCTGTGTTATCAGGTGGTGAAGGCTTTGAGGGATATAACTCTGGGTCGTTGTCATCATCTGACCCTGCGTCATAATTTTCCCATGGATCATCCTCATCTGGGATAGTGTCATCATCCCCTTGAGGTTCTCCCTCCCCTGTATCACTGTCTACATCTGACTGAGGTGTAGATGGTCTTGGTGTAGAAGGTGGAGGAATATTTGGCATAGTGTGAGGAATAGGAGAAGAGGGTGTGACTTTAGGTCGAGGAGAAGTAGGAGGAGTTGTATTTGTCCCCAGTGTTCTCTTTTTAGAAGGAAGAGGTTTGTCTTCTATCTGTTCATTCTTCCTCTTCTTTGTCACTACTTTGCCAGTCTGTGGATCGATAAACAAAATCTTTTGTTTGGGATCTGTTTGCTGCTCCTGTGTCGGTACCGAAGCCTTTGGTTCCGAAAGGTGCCTTTGTTTTCGATCGTCAATTTTCGGTGTTTTTGGCACCGAGTGTTAGCTCGATTCTGATTTTTTCGGCGTCGAGTGAGTCTTCGACGTCGAATCATGTTTCGGTTTCGACATGGAATGTTTCGATGCCGAGCTTTCCCTTGCATGAAGCTTCGGCGTCGAAGTCGATGTCCACCGCTTCTCGGATCCGACATGGTGTGAGATCGAGAGTTTCGGTTTCACTTTCAGTTTCGTTGCCGGGCCCGAAGGCGGGACGTCAAACTTTTTTCTGCGGTTTGACCGGGCTCGAAGGCGGGGTCGTTACCACACGGGGTCGGTTTTTTGGTAAGGGGACGTCGTCACTCACGGTTTGTTGCACGTCGAGTTCCTCGACATCCGACTCGTCCCCTTCCGACCCCGACTGATCTTCATGATCCTCCTCTTCATCGAGGTGCTGATCTTCGAACAGCTCCGGGATCGCCTGCGACTGCATTCTGGAAACCTCGTGTCTTCGAGCTCGACGGTTTCTAATCATCGACTTGGAGGAGAATGCTGTGCAGGCTTCGCAGTCCCTGGATTCGTGTTCAGGCGATAGGCAGAGGTTGCACACCTCGTGTAGGTCCTTGTGTGGGAACTTAGCACCACACGTTGGACATTTCTTAAATGGAGTCCTTTCCATGGACTCCGGGCTTGACCACGTCGAGAAAGGCCTCCTGTTCGTTGACGTAGATCAAAGTTTTTCTTCGATGTTGGAGTCGAAACGCGTCGGAATGGAAATGAAGTCGCGTTCGATAACAATACCGTCGAATTGGAAAGGGAATACGCGCCGAAAAGTCACTTCTTTCCGAAGTCGATCTGGAGCGCTTCAATCCTCATCCGAACCCGATGGCGGAAAAAAACAATCTAAGGATGGAGCCGATGCCCATGCGCACTACCAACCAAAGGAGGAGTCACCAAGAGACAAAAGACTCTCAAAGAGAAAAACAAGTGCAATCATCCGAGCCCAACACCAGATGGCGATCTATTCATAATGTACCATCTGCAGCCCATATGCCTCGAACATTAGTTTTTTAAAAGAGAAAATCCTCTCACATTTCACCTTATATGTTTTACTCAACCGGCAGGTAATATCTTGGATTAGCAAATCACAGCAAAAAACTAACTTTGTGAGACAACCTGCAATTTTGTGATTATAATCTGAACTCAAATGCCCTGCTTTCAAACTGAAATAAAAACGTTCCCTTACCCCAAAATCGTAGGGTTTTACATTTAGAGATTGCATGCTGAGAAACAACCAAATTGTGAATATATTCCGAACCAAATAGGCATCACAGAGTTTGTCATTTAGCTATAGGGACAGAGAAGGAAACAAAGAAGCCGATTCTCCTGGCTGAATGCCCCATAGCTGCGCACCGCGTTTTATAAACAACCCAATTTTACGGTAACAGTGACTTTTATAGCACTCTATAGTTTTCAGTATGGTCCTAGTGTGTGTTTCAGTGCACTTATGCAAAAGGCAAAATAGCGCTGCACAAATATTTCAAATCGTCATTTTAAATACAACATTCATAATTCATAATTTTGAGGCACCGTAGTCTAACCTAGGCAGTTGTTAGCTTTTGAGCAATAGGAGACAGACAAGGCTATGCTGATCTTCGCAAACTTCTAATTTATGGAAGACGTAAACCTATTAATATAAAAATTGGATAAACGCCTTCCTAGTTCATGAAATATAAATTAATTCAATTAACGTCATCACTTTAAAGATTTAGCTGGACACAAAAAAATACAATATAAAGCAAAGTTGTTAAAATTTGCCTTTGACCTCTAAGAGATCATGACAGGCAACGGATCTGTCCTTAGAGAGATTCCTAGACATTTGAAGCAACACATGTTGGAAATGATCAAGCAGTCTTCTGCTAATTTGCTAGAGACTGGCACTTGGAGCATTGTTGAAAATTCCCACAAAGGCACTTTTCTTAAGAAGGCAGACCTTGCTCCATTCATGAATTGGACTAGGACTGTAGTGATATCTGGTCACGGTGATACCAGTTCTAACTGCAATACTGTGGAGGCCTCAACTAAAATACACATGGAGCTAATTAGACTGCTCTGGGTTTCAGTGGAATAATGTGCAACGTACAGGCAGGTCAATGTTCCCGATTTCCTCCAACTTTTCTCTTCGAACATAAATTAAAGGAGTCTGTGCTGGTCTTTAAGAGGAATGTTATACTACTGGCAAGGACGCATGAAAAGCATACTTCTATAACTTTAAGACATGAGGCCATTCGATTTCAACAAGATTAGATAGGTGATGGAGAGAATGGCTATTTCAACGACGGAGGATTGCATTTATAGCGCACATTAAAAAAATCTTACTTTGTGGTGCAAAAAACCTGGTGTCACGACAGGCATATTAAAACCTACTAAAGGGCAATTGAAGAGGAATTTTTGGGTGGTACAAAATTTAAAGCACTGTATTCTGTTGCCCTAAATGATCCGGCATATCTCGTCTACCACCCATTTTCTGAATCTTGCCCCCTCTGGTATTGAGCAGGTGTGTACTGGCTGACAAAAAGAATAGCGTGTTCCACTGGGTGGGAATTTATGGTCATATATCCTAGCCCCTGGATGATTGTGTGCACTAAACAAAGAACGTATCACAACTTTAAAATAAGTGATAAGATTATTGTTATTTCTCCATAGGGGCTGGGTTAAAATCGGAATTTGACATTCCCAAAAAGGTAATTCCAAGGGCACCATGCCACCCATTTCCTGGCAAAAAAATTGCTGATAACCACTTTGATGCGAAGAAATTTGGAGCTGCCGAATGCCCTCTGTATTTGCACGAACTATGCACATTTTATTCTTCCTACAAAACATCCTCTGTGGGTTGCAAGGCTTGTAATAATGGCTAAATACAAAAGTACTGCAACTGTTTTAGATTAAGCCGCCAGAGGAATTCATTATGTACACTTCCAGAGCTGGATTCATTGCCGTGCATCTATCACTACATTACCCTTTCACTCTGCACAGCTGCCTTCATTCTATGAAGCGTCTGGCCCATCCTGAATGGCCTAAGCCAGAGAGTAGAAAAAAGTACAAAATCTCAATTTAACTTGATAAATAAACAGCATACGTTTGATTTTAGGAAAACCCAAATGCTTTCTAGTACAAATTTTAACAAAAAAGTTAATTCATTATAAAGAAACCATCTCATACTGACTTATTACTTTTAGTCCGCCAGCTCTTTCCCTTTCTCAAAGTTGTAGGTACCCTGAGGTACCCATGAGCTTCAATAGGCAAATCAGAGGTTTGAGAGCTTGCACCGCTCATGTATGCATCCTGCGCACCGACCGCTGCGCATATGCACACACTCATCCTTGTTCTTCATAAAATAAGCATTGGCTAAGCCAATAGATCTCGTGTATGCAAGACCTATTGGCTTTGCCAATGTGTTTTAGACATGTTGTACACCAGCATGGCTGCTGTTCAGCATGGCTAAAAGTTAGAGGCGTGTGAGGTTGTAGACTGCAACGGCATAGAATTTAATGGTGTATAATTGAGTGCTGTAGATTAGTGTGTTGCATAGTAAAGTGCAGTGTTGCAGAGAAGAGTGGCGTAGAGTTATGCAGGGTAGAATGTAGTGAGGTGGTGAAGAGTGCCAGAGGAGTTGAGTGGAGTGATTCAGAGCAGAGTGGCGTAGAGTGCAGTGGTGCAGAGTGCATTTGCATTGAATAAATTAGTGCAGGGTTATAGACTGAAATGACGTCGAGGGACGCAGAGTCGAGGGACACAGAGTGGCGCAGAGTAGAGTGGACTGGTGTAGAGTGTATTGACGTATAGTGTTGCAGAGTATACTGATGCAGAATGTAAAGTGCAGCAGGATGGAGTTCACCAACGTACAATGCAGCATCACAGAATGCATTGGTGTGGTGCATAGTAGAATGTAGGGTTGCAGAGTAGAGAGGCATAGAGTGCAGTAGCGTAGACTGCATTGGCGTAGAATGAAGTAGCGCAGAGTAGAGTGAGAGTGCAGTGGTATAGACTGCAGTGGCGTAGAGTGGCGCGGAGAAGAGGGGTGCAGAGGGGTGCAGAGTAGAGGGGCATGGATTAGAGGGGCGTGGAGTGGACTGGTGTAGAGTGCATTGGCGTATAGTGTTGCAGAGGATAGTGACGCAGAAAGTTAAAGTGCAGTGGCGTAGAGTTCACCAAAGTACAATAAAGTATCACAGAATGCAGTAGCATTGACTTGAGTGGTGCATAGTAGAATGTAGTGGCATAGGGAGCAGTGGTGTAGAGTGAGTGTGCAGTGGAGTAGAGTGCAGTGATGCAGAGAAAAGTGGCATAGAGTGCAGTAATGTAGAGTGGCACAGACATTAGTGATGGAAAGTGCAGTGTTGCACAGTAGAGTCCAGTGGTGTAGAGTGGTGTAGTGCATTGGCATAGAGTGCAGCATACAGTATCAAGTGCAGTGGCATAGTATGGTGACAGTGCATTTGGGTGCAGAGTAGAGAGGTGCAGGGTAGAGTGGAGCGGTGCAGGGTAGAGTGGAGCGGTGCAGGATAGAGTGGAGAGGTGCAGGATAGAGTGGAGAGGTGCAGGATAGAGTGGAGAGGTGCAGGATAGAGTGGAGAGGTGCAGGATAGAGTGGAGAGGTGCAGGATAGAGTGGAGCGGTGCCGGATAGAGTGGAGCGGTGCCGGATAGAGTGGAGCGGTGCCGGATAGAGTGGAGCGGTGCCGGATAGAGTGGAGCGGTGCCGGATAGAGTGGAGCGGTGCCGGATAGAGTGGAGCGGTGCCGGATAGAGTGGAGCGGTGCCGGATAGAGTGGAGCGGTGCAGGATAGAGTGGAGCGGTGCAGGATAGAGTGGAGCGGTGCAGGATAGAGTGGAGCGGTGCAGGATAGAGTGGAGCGGTGCAGGATAGAGTGGAGCGGTGCAGGATAGAGTGGAGCGGTGCAGGATAGAGTGGAGCGGTGCAGGATAGAGTGGAGCGGTGCAGGATAGAGTGGAGCGGTGCAGGATAGAGTGGAGCGGTGCAGGATAGAGTGGAGCGGTGCAGGATAGAGTGGAGCGGTGCAGGATAGAGTGGAGCGGTGCAGGATAGAGTGGAGTGGTGCAGGATAGAGTGGAGTAGTGCAGGATGGAGTGGAGTAGTGCAGGATGGAGTGGAGTAGTGCAGAGTGGAGTAGTGCAGGATGGAGTGGAGTAGTGCAAGATGGAGTGGAGTAGTGCAGGATGGAGTGCAGTGGCATAGATTGCAGAGTAGATTAGAGTGGCATACAGTGAATTGGCATAGAGTGCAGAGACGCAGAGTGCCATGTGGTTTGGAGTTGTGCAGAGTAGATTGGAATGGACTAGACTGGAGTGTTGTAGAGTGCAGTAGAGAAGAGTGCAGTGGTGCAGAGCAGAGGGCCCGATAGTGCATTGGCTTAGAGAGGTGTAAAGTGGTGCAGAGTGGAGTGAAGTGGTGCAGAGTGGAGTACAGTGGCGTGGAGTGGTGCAGAGTAGAGTGCAGTGCCATAGAGTGGAATATGCATGGTGTGGTAGCACACTGCCATTAAAGACAACACATGTTCAATTGAAATGACCATTACATTTGCACTGACTACAGTTTTACTGATAAAAAAAACCTATTCATCTCACAAATGATAATGTGTGGAAATGGCATCACCTAGTGTATTGATTTGATCATGTTAAAGCATTTGTTACCAACAAATTTCAGAATTAGTTAAAAATGTGCTTCATTTGTGCATTCCTACTTCTGATATATTCTGAAATACTTGCACAGTTCATTTAAATGCTGTACAAAGGGAAAAAACTGCCCCACCCCCAGAATCCAGCTAAGTTATCACATAAATTCTCTCCCTTTGAAGTCTGAGAAAGAAAAGTAAACAGCAAGCTCCCTCAGAAGACAGAGCCGGACATTTGCCCATGTCCTTGAATGAACAGCATATATGAAAAGATAAGAGCAAGATTCACACTCCTGTTTACAGAAAGGATCACTGGTGGAATAATACAAGGGGACTTGGCGTGATAAGGATTTGCTCCTTAGGCGGGGCTAACTCATCCTGGACTGCCTAAAACAACATTGAGCCAGTAAACAGAACGCTAGAAAATGTGAGTTACAAACCACACAGGCAGTGGCAAGCAACAAGCAGAAAGCATCCCCAAGAAAGCTTTCTGAATGTCCCCAAGAGGTCTTCAACAAACATCTTGCATAGACCTAAAAAGGAATTATTTGGTGCTTCTTTTTTAACCCACAGTCAACAGGCGGCATAGATAACAGGAAGAAGCCTGCTCCATGTGAAGTTTAACAATGGGCGACCTGTTTTGAAACCACTGGAGCAGTACACTACCAGGTGAGTACAATTTCAATAAAGAAGCTTGATCAGTGTCTCAGTTGCAAAAATAGAAGTCTTTATTTCAAACAGTCCATGCAAACCATCAGCCAACGCGTTTCATTAAATTTTTGAACTTCGTCAGGGTAAGCATGAAGCTTGAAGATATGCTGTGTCAATTGGCGTGGGCATCCTTGATAAGAGCCCGTCTGATGTTCCTGAAGTCAGGCGCAGCTTTGTCTAGACTCATGGAAAATCTCTTATCAAGGAAGCCCACGCAAATTGACATAGTCCAGCAACCAACTATTTTGGCCTTCATCTATAATATCAGGGCCCGGACCAGATTGAGCTACAAAAAAGCATTCCGAATAGAAGCAATGCTTGCCATCACTTGCATATCTTCATGCTTGCCCAGACGTCGTTCAAAAATGGAACGAAACACGTTGGCTGATGCTTTGCATGGACTGTTTGAACTAAAGACATATAATCTTGCAACAAAGACACTGATCAAGCTTCTTTATTGACAGTATACTCACCTGGTAGTGCACCGCTCCAGTTGTCTCAAAATATTGTATATCTGCCTGACAGTTGGCATCCTACAACGGCGGGTTCTGGAGCTGTTTCTGCACACCAATTCACAATATACTACCAATCCATCACTTGGGGAACACACTAAGGAGGTGCGGTTATTGGAGTCCGCCGTTGGTTCTCTTTTCTCAATGGGCGACCTGCTGTTCATCTTTCAGAAACGTTGATAGCAGAAGCTCGCCAGAAGAATGTACATCTTCGGTTCTGTCCAAGTAAAAGCACAAGGCATGCCAGACCTCCAAATGGAGCACAATCTTCTCAGCTAAATAAATAGGTTGATGAACAACAAATGTTTGGGGAACAAGGTTTTAGTTTAGATGTGTTTCCAAAACCACTTTTCAGAAAAAATAGGGAAGAGATGTGAGAAACCCAGTGAAAGGTACCAAAGTATAAATGGATTGCACCTAGTTGATAGAATGGCCATCCAAATAGAAGACTTTCAATACAGAAACTCTTTATGCCAAAAACTGCTTTTTGGTCAACAAGTATTCTACAATCTGGGGAGCACCGGGATAAGGTCTCAGGAGAGAACAGATGCAGTAGACCTGTCAGAAGCCTCTTCACTTTCTTAATGGCTATGGAGGAAGACCTTCCAAGACCTTCCATGGAGAGAAGATCTTCCCTCACAAGGGAGATACATGTGGACCTTCTGAACTAGAAATAGCAAGTCCTGAACCGCACCTGGTGAAGCCAAGACAAAACCAGCAATCAAGCTGAACACCCTGGGCTTTCCTGGATATGGTCGAGAACTCTTAAAATCTTTTAGTCCGAGGAAAAGCAGATAATTTCCTCACTTAATCCTACAGAATGCCATCCAATAAGGAGCAGCCAACCTGCCCATCCAAGAGGGTAAGTGTGGTTGAAATTATAATTCTAGAGAGTGGTGAAAACAGTGTGTGGTGGGCGACCTCAGAGGTTGGAGGTTTCCTGGATACTTTTTTATTCAAGTGCTGAGTGGAGCACCAGTTCCGGGTAAGGCCTGAAGCGGGAGCCTAGGAGAAGCATGCAGAGTTACAAGGTACATTCCAAAACATCTAATAGTATGCTGCAGAAACTGAATACCCTTTTTCCTTACATAGTTGGGAGCTGTGGTGTTGGTGTAAATTATCACAACTTTCAGTCTCAGTACTACTCGATTACCCCCCAAAAATGTGCAATATTGGCACAGGCCCAAAAACTGTAATAAGGTTAATTTCTACAGCTCACGTTTTTGGTAAACGAGTTATTAGCTGAAATGCATCTGCAAATGTTTCCGATCCCAACTATCATGCATCACACCTAAAGCAACAGGATCATATGCTGAATGCCCTGAACTTGTTTTCTTGAAGTAAAAGCCTTCAGGATGGTAGTGTCCAGAATTGCCCAATAAATAAGTGTTATGTGTACTGAGGGTGCAATTTTTATATACTTGAGGGAAAACCACAGGACAAGAATATGCAGCTATCGGAATATGGGTGTCCTGCGTCCCCGAGTCATGATCACCACCAACACCTTGTTTGCCAAATTAAGGCTAAAAAGCAGTACTGAAAATAGGTAGTAATCCACCCCAAAACAATCCGTGAGTACCTGCTGTGACAAGACCAGAGACGCCACAAAAGCACTAAATCTATTCACATATTTCAAGCTGAGTAAGAAAGTCCAGAATGCATTTAGCACATATCCACAGGAACCAGCGGAATTCCAACACTTTACTCAGATCATCTAATGAACATATCAAAATGCCAGGTACATACTTCATTACTAAAATTCAGGGCTGATGACAGCCAAAAGCGCATTAGCCAGATAGACATATATCACCCAGTTACTATAGGCTAAAACCTGAGAAGCGCAGATTTTGTTTAAATACACACATCAATTATTTCACTTTAAATTCCTACATAGTTTACACTACACCCAAGAAATACTGTACAAAATTGACTCCATACTTCGTGTTATTGGTAAGCGATGCAATAGCCTTTATCTATCTGGCATGGCTATGCCCACCGGTGCAGAAATGTGACACTAACCAAAATAATTGAACACACAGACACCGAACCTGCTAGGATTCATGCGATCTATTCCATGTCCAGTCTGGAGATTGACACCCCTGGTATTGCTACTAGCTAAATGTAGAGTTGTGATTTTTTGGTATATAGGTACCCCCACACGACTGAAGGACTGGTTACAAGACATGGAAACATGAAAAAGGGTAAGGTTGAAACATATTTTTCATTGCAAGCAGCCAGATTGAATCAAAAGTATATGAGAGGCCACTACGGGGCTGTCTACCATTTGTAACAACCTGCCTCTTCTTACTGCTGAACAGCACAGAATATATGCGGGAGGAAAGCAACATGAACCATATAGCCCAGACAGGTATTTAGTCCCAAAAAACATGTTAATTATAATAATAGCAGACTCTAGAGATCAACTCAATTTACTGTTGGGTGTGGAGATGAACGCCATATTTAAAACTGACACTTTTGTTTTGTTCTATTCTCTTTTTTGTTAATATACATACAAGAAAGATCGATATGTCACACAGACTATTGTACATTTGCTCAATAAGTAATAAAAAAAATCATTAAAAAAAAGCACCTCCTGTGGGACCACAGAAAAGACACATGAAAATAGAAATGAATACCCTGGCTCAAGACAAGCACTGATCTTGTTCATTATTAAAAACAAATTTAGGAAACCAACATCGAGAAAGGACATCAGTCTCAAATTCACATTACTCCACCCCTCTCCCTTCAAACCCAATCATTCTCTGTGAGCAAAGGCCTCCTGGTCTTTACTGGCCTCTAATCCTTTGCGGAGGCACCCTTTGCCAGGAGGAGCAAGACTTCCAGGGACAGGATCATTACATAGTTGGCCTGAAGGGAAGAGAAAACAGGGACATGGGCAGTAGTGCAGGAGGCCCACTCCTGGAGGCATAACACCTTTAACCTGGAGGACCTGGAGGTGTTAAATAAGTTTGAAACGTGCCCTCCCACTGGGTGACTGATCAGCTCACACCAAACTAGAGCTGTTTTGAAGCATCAGTCAAGTGGAAGAAGATGTTATTGTTTAAATGCACTGGCCTTTGTAGCCACGAAAAAGCTTATATGGTTATTGGGCTTGCTGTGAAGACAGTAAGCTGATACTAATGGGAAGCTTAGAATCAGTAGAAACCTACCACCTTCTGCTGGTAGAACTGATGTGCATGGGGGGAACCTGCTACAAGGACAGTGCTGTGGTTCTATTCTATTTGAAATATGCCATTATGAAACCGGTTTGTCAACGAGCAGCCTTTTGACATCAAATGGCACATCCAGAAGATTAGCTCAATGTCTCCGTAGACTAGTGAAGAGTGCACAAGCATGGAAATTTACAACTCCTCCAGTGCTCACAGATCTTGTGACCTTTCTGGTGGTGGTCAAGTAGGGATGCAAAACCTGCCATGCTGCCTCTTTGCCATCCTTAACTAATTACAACAAGCATTTGCAATGCAATAGGTCTTGCGTTTGTGAGACTTTGAGCTACTGGCATTGTAAATGACAAACCTTTTATCTATGTGTTGGTTTTGAAAACATATAAATAAAAAGCATTGTCATTTACAATGACAATAGCTTAAAATTTCACAAATATGCGACCTATTGCATTGCAAATCCTTGTTCCTGACTGCTGTCAAGGGATTAACTTTTCTGTTTGCCCAGTCCTGGTTCATTCATTGGGCCCCACCCAGCAATGACCTGCCTTCAACAACCCCCAAAAAATGGAAACCAGGTGCTTCTGCATTAGTGATAGTGTTGGATGTGTTCCACTGTACATGGTGGGCTCTACTATTGTTTTCGGGGTTTTCTTTGCACACCTCTTTATTAAGAAAAAAACATCTCAGTTTCAGTTAGGTTGGACTCACATGAGAATAAGCGTCACATAAAATTTTTATTGTGTTACATTTAATTGAAAATCACTTTAACTTGATTTTGATGGAGACATTCACTCAATTAAACATGTTCTACAAATAAAGTCAAACAAAAAACAGCATATTTGAATTGATGCCAGCACACCGCTTGGCACGTAAAATACTCCCAAAAGATAGGCTTAAGGGGAGGAATCTCATTAGAATATGTATCATCCAGGATTTTCATAACCTAGGTAAGCAACTGTTTCCTTTAGCCCTAGGAACTCACATGCTAAAGGATAGCAGACATCATGTATACTCCACAGTAAACACCAATGTACCAGGACCCAAAGAATAGGTCTCATATCCTCTCAACAAAATCTTGACAACCTTGCTTTTTCTGTTTCAGAAAAGTAGCCCTAGGGCAGAGCTATGACGCAATCCAAAATGGTTGGGCTTCTCTAGCATGCTACAATCTGAAACCTTGGGACCCACTAAATGCTGCACTCGACCCCTATAAATAGATAAAAATTATTTGCAGTGGCTGGTTAAACCCAGGGGACCCTGTGATGCTGACCGTCGGTGATCAGAGAACTGCTGACTTGAAGACCCTGCGTCTAAGATGGTGCCACACTTAACGAATCTATTGAGACTGGGAGGCTCCACCAGGACAGTGGAATGCAGAATCACTGGAACACTCAGCGACTTTTAGCAGCAAGGTGAGCAATAGGAGCTCACCTGTGGATTCCGGGCAGCAAAGCGCCTATGCGCCTCGAGGCACCATGGGTGGAGCCAGAGGCTTGATAAAGAGAAGCCTGCATGCTGTGCTACGTCGCTTGGAGGGGAGGTCACAGGTGAAGAGAGGACGAGCAGCGTGATGCTGGTCAAAGGTGGCCAGACTAAAGCATATAATTTAGACTAGCAACAAGGAAAGCTACTCTTTTTCCAGAATGCTGTGAAACATGCAAATCCGCAGCAGGAAGAATATATATACCCAGACTGACCCCGCCTCACAGGCACCCTTTCCTCAAAAGTTTCCTATTGAACACCCCATGGTTGAACCTGACCCACAAGACAGGTCATTGACTAGATAGACTCCACACCAACTAACTGGATTACTAACTGGATTAAAAACAAGACTATCTCAAAATATGCCACTAGCATTCATTGATATGTGTGGCCGAATAGGGAATAGGTATTAAATACGGACTGTCGCTGTGGATAATTCCACAATGCTTTCGTGCAGCGAACGTGGTACAATATCTTTCCATTGTTTGGCAAACTTTGCAGTCTGAATTCGGCCCACTTTGGTCCCGCTTTTTGGCTGACTTTCCACCAGTTGTTGCTGACAGCAGTGGGGAGCAGCGAAGCTCGCACCACAGGGATATCACCCATTCTGGTGCAAACTGAAATTCGGCTACAAAACTAGCACAATTTCTTTTTTGGCCTCCTTTACTCAGACCCGCGTGTCCTGCGTTACAATTTTACATTGTTTCTTCACTAGTCACTCAGTTTAAACAAACGCGCGGTGGGAGCGTGTGAGGCAGAGAGAAGACGCCATGTGCGCGCACATCGCCTGTCCGTGCGCGTGCACATCGCCTGTCCGTGCGCGCACATGGTTTGTCTCCCTTCGCGCACCAAACCGACAACAATAGTCGTTCGCTAGGCAAGACCTAAAAAGAAGCAATATATGTGGCTTGGGCATTTTGGTCATGGTTAACTATGTTATCTCCGAAAATGAATGAATACAGCAGACTCATTGGGAAGTTGAGTTTACAGTATATAAAAAGACACTGCCAGATTAGGAGACCTAAAAGTTCATTGTGTCAATGTGCTTCAACTTCCAGTACAGGGAACCAGAAGGGAAGGCAGTCTGGCTAGGTTTGAAGGAGAAAGCCGTTATTTGACGTGCCGCAGTAGTTGGAGAGCAATTTCACATGAGTTGAACCAGTGTTAAAGCAGTCAAGGGGAGCATGGCTGAAGGTCCTTGAGACACTGCTGGCTAGAAGCACAGAAAAAGATAACAGAGGTGCCCAAAATATGTGACCGATAAAATCTGTGAAGACAGCAATTTGCACTACATTAGAAGACTATACTACAAATTCATGGACCTCTTTTCTAGGGCTGGTGCCAGCTCAGGCGATATTGAGGAGAGTCAGGAAGTGACATGACAGACAGATGTACCATGCAAACGAGAATGACTTCTGGTGGGGGGTTGATTTTGACCTAAATGGCTCCGCCTTACAGTGTTCAGCAAGGTAAAGTTTGTCCTACTGTTTCCTGATCGCCTTAAGAGTGCATGAGGGTGCACCTGCCACATTTAAACAAGGCTCCAGGCACCAGAGAGATGCCATGGGGGCTCAAGATGGACATTTTTTGCATGCAGTTGTGATAGGGACCAGACTCCAGACGTCTTGGGCAGTAATATGTCTCACACAACATTTTTGAAAACTTTTCAAGTAGAAACTGTGATAACTAGAACCAGAAAGAAGAGCATGGAACGGATATCAGTGTGGCACCATATATCAGGTGTATGATTTCATATCAAGGTGGTAGAGAGAGGATGTGTAGTGCTACCTGTTGGCCCTGAAGAGAATCTGAAAGCAGAGGTATCCATCAGAAAGAAGGAAAAAAAGAAAAAGAAAAGGTGAGGGATGGGATGAGGAAGAGGTTGTTGTCTTAGATTTTTCATTGTCAAATAAGATTACGAAAGACACTCAATGAGTAGAGGCAAATATTTGCCTGCACACTTCCTGAAAGAAAGCGGCTGGTCTGGGGCTATATATCTAGAAATTAAACCACACTTGTCTCATTACTTAGTTGATCCTGGTCTTCCTATTAACTAGCAAGGTAAATCTGATCAACCTACTTGCCTACAAATACAACTGTTTTGATGTATCACTGGGAATCAATCTTGCTGTTCTACTCTTTGATGAGCAGATAGCCTTTCACATATAGTTTGTAGGATCCAAATTGAACCAGCAGGTTGTGTGCATTCTGAATCAGTATTGGCTTTAGATGACTAGAAGTATCAGAAATGTTGAAAATGCTGTTGTATGTGACCGAACGTTAAATACACACATCCAGTCTGCTTTATTACAGAAGAGTATTCTGTACTCCAATACTTATTGTTTTGCATTGTGAGATTTTCATGTACTCTGGTTTTCATTTCAAACTTATTAAATTAATAGCCTCTTCTATTATACGCTATTGTCACTACATAACATATTAAGCTCAAAAGTGTGTAAATGTTGTTTGCCTTAAACTGTGCATTCAGTTTTGCTTTGAGTAAGAAATTGAAAGACTAGATAATTATTCTAGTTACAGATGAAAATACATCAAGAATCTTGGAAATTCTGAAACACAAACAAGAATTTCAGAGAACTTCAGTATTTCTTCTTAAATATCACAAGGCTATATTTAAATACTAACTATAATTCTATATTTATAATTAATGGTAGCCAATCATTGTAATTTGCTATGCACAGGTCAGGCCAATGTAAGCAAAGATCTTCTACATCATTCTCCAGGAATACTTAATTTGCATGTCTCTAAACATTGATGTTTACCTTATTAAGGTTATTCTTGTCTAAACCTCTCTGGGTCATGCTACAGAAAAAGAATAGATACAGGAAATGATGAAGACGATTTGAAGAAAAAAAAACATAGACTCAAACTAATGATCCGATCTGATAACTAATGTGCTGGCTTTTGCTGGAGGCACCTACAAAAAAACTAGTTCAATGTGGTGAAGGGAAACCATCATGTAAATGCGATACAGAAGAAAACTACTGATTCGAACTTGCATCCTGGTATTTTAGAAGACAACCTGCACAAAATACCCTGAAGATGGCCAAACAAATAAGCGTGTAAATCATGCGAGATAAGAAATAGCCATATCCATAGTCACATTAATCTAGACAGCCATAATTAAACATTATAGGAATGTGCAGAAATAGTTAAAAAGCACTGTAAAAAGAACACAAACAATCATTGGAAAAGCCAATAGTTCAATCCTCTAATTTATTGGCTTTGCCATCTGCTTCCCAAGGTACTGTACAGTATCGAGACAATGAGCATTACTAAAATAAAAAAAGACATGAAGGCAGTCACCTTCTTCCACTGAACCGCACATGCCCTAGAATGCATACGCACGCAACCATAGTAACGTGTGTGCCGTTTGCTTATATTTTTTTATTTATTGATCCAAAATGGCAAAGCCATTTGGATTGGTAAATTAAAAAATTGATTTCAGTTTGAATTCGCCATAAACGTTTTTTTAAAAGAGTATGATTATTGAAGGAGGTGGTGGAGCAGCTTCGGGGGATGAAGGAAAAAGCAGCACATGGTGGGTCGGGAGGAGAGCACAAGAGAGAGAACACTACATAACTACAGAGGTAAGGAAGAGTGACGCACAGGGCAGGGAGAGAGGCACACCAACAAGAGAGAGCGCAACAGAAAGCGGTGAGGGGTGAAAGATGTACACGAGTTAGACAGCTAGAAAAATATGCACTCTCGTGGAGAGCTTAAGCAAAAAGAAAAAAATGTATTTCCTAAAAGTGAGAAATAGCAGCACATAAGTAAGGAGGAGAGACAAATACAAAGCTGGACAAGGCAAGCTATTAAATAAGCAAACGGGAGTGACAAATCCAACCAATGGTAAGCAAATGGTGTGATTTACGCCCACTGTAAGATCTCGGAAAGGTGACAATAGGCCTTCTGCAACAAGACAGCTTTCACCGAGTAGTAGGTTCGACATAAAAATGGCAGTATAACTGGAGAGTCTTCGCAAAAAGCTACAGGAAGAATAGGTAACATTCCTGTTAAACTTTCATATGGAGGTTTGGGAAAATACATTTTTAGCAATATACCAAAGTAAAACGGCACTTGCACATCCATTTTTTGTTTTATTTTCAGTTTACAGGAAAACACATAACATAAAAAGCAAATAGTGATACATTCATTGTAGCCGACATGATAACATGCAACTTGCAATTATGATAGAGTGTTGAATATACAATACATGGTACTATTGTCTGCAATCATAGCCTTACAATTGACCCTAAACGTAACAATCAAATCTTCACAATTGAGCTATGTCTGCCTCAACCTCCCCTCATGCCAGTCACAGCCCCACATAAACAGTCATAACAAAATTTTAAAAAATGTAAAGCAATAGTATTTATCAATTCCAGTAATAATTTGGACACACCAGAAAGGTTCTGGGTGAACCAAAAAAAAAAGGTGGGATAGCTCACTGGATACGAAGCACGAAGGTCCTATGAGTGCCTTATTTAACTTATCACTTGGATATAGATAGTTAAGTGGTGGTTGCCACTGTATAGTTATAATTATGTCAATAATTTTCATAAGAAGAACGTTTTTTGTCTTGCTAATAAAGTTGGTGCCGTTGAACGAATCTTCACAAAACGTTCTAAATAATTTTCATCCAGCTCTGCTCCTTCTTGGAAAGTTTAAAACAAAAAAGGGGGGTGGGGAGATTTCCAACACATTTTCCACATGCAATTGTCCAATAAGAATTTTAGATACAGAAAAAAAACACATGAACCAAGTTACACCAAATGCGACAGAAAGCTACATCTTTATTCAGAAAGTGTGCTTTTTGTGATCTGGTGTAAATCTAATCAGCAGTTTTTGAGAAATTAAGGTTACAAAGCAATGGAAATATCTGGACGGTTTATTCCCCCCTTCAGCCATCTCGCTACAGCAGGACTTGACTGGTACCACTCTACTAATCGATCGATCCGTTGACAGAAACGTTGCAATCACCATTACATTATAAGGGAACTTAGACCCAATGTATGGAAGTAAAAAATATTAATATAAGGGGGCAGGGTAGAAGCTATCCTGACCCCCTTGCCCTAGAGGGCTAGGGAGGTCCCGTAGGGAGCAGTGGTCAAAAAATAAATTTAAAAATACACATTTCAAGCCCAACGGTGCTCCTGGGCCCACTGGCCAGGTCCATTGGGACACAATGATCCCCACCTGGTTCACCAGGCAGAACCATAGGAGTGGAGTCTTTCTTTTTTATAAAGGCTGTGCCTAGTGGGGGTTGGCTGCAGAGCCTGGCTGCAGAGCCTAGCTGCAGGCCAAGCCAAACGCACGCCATGCATGGTCATACGTAACTGGGTATTGGCCACTTGTGGGGGGGGTGGGCACAGGACGTGCATTCATGCCCTGTATCCAACGCCCTACTGCGCATCGTCAAAAGGTCTGCTCAGTGAGGGAGTTGGGTAAATATGATGAGGAAAAAATACAGAAAATCACATAAAAAAACAAAGGTTAAATCAAGTCAGAGGTAAGGTAATACGTTCTTACTTTACATGCAAAAAAAAAGAAGAAAACTGCAATTCACTGGGAAAAAAACCAAAGGTTAAAGTTACGTAGTTAGGTAAGGTACTAAGAATTTAGATCACAAAAAAAAACTAGAAATTCACTCAAAAAAGCAAAGGCCAAAACGATGTTATAGTTAGGCCTGGTATTAATATAAAAATGAGTGTTGTAAAACAATAAAACACTCAAATTCAGCTGTTCTAGTTCACCTCCCTGAACCATTAAAAGCCCCGGGTGAGCCCAACTCCAAGGCCAATCACTTTAAGGTAAGGGGTGCACGGGCTCCCTGAGCAACTGATGGGAAAGGGGACCTCATCCCCCGTGGCCGGCTCACATGCTATGTCCTGGGGAGCCAACCCCCGGGATACAGTGGTTTCCCTGCCTGCTCGGCCGGTCATTCCAGAATCTCCCACCAAGCGGGAACAGTCTGTTCTCAGGTGGTAGGAGCTTTAAAATGGTCATGCTGGCTGTGAGCAGACTCGCGGGTAGGGTAACTGATTAAAAAATTGCTCACACCCTGAAAGAGCAGCATTAGTAGCTTCCCCCAGCGACGGGAAAAATGCCGGCTTCTGATACAAAAGGAGCCAGCTGGGGCCATGGGGCTCCTCCCGCGATTGGCAACAAGCGTATGGTAGGTGCCCTGGGTGGACATCCACTTTTAAGAGTGCAGGCTCCTCGCCCCTTTGTTACTAATGGTCCTGGGGGATGGGGTCCCCAGGGCCTAACAAGACTCGGGGAAGGGGCTGTGAGGGCACCCCTCCCCTTTACTGTAAATTGTGACCATGGGGGATGGGGTCCAAATGGCCAAATTAGGCTTACATTAAAAAAAAGAGACCCAAGGAGTTGGGGTCCCCAGGGCTTAATATCGTTTGAGGAGGAACGCCACCAAGCCCCCCCCCCCCCCCGCCCCCCCTAACTACCCATTAATTGGGGAGGAGGCACGTGGGACCCTCCCCTTTACAAAACATAAGGTCCTGTGGCCAACTCCGGCAGAAGGTTGTGTACGTCGGAGGTTGGATTTACATCTGGTTAGAAAATATTACTTTACATTAAAAGAAAAAAGCCTAGAAATTCACTGAAAAAAAACTGAAGTTAAAGTATGGTTATAGTTAGGCGACTATCCGTGACAAAATTAAAGTCTTGAACCAAAAAAAATAATACAGAAATTCAACACTCATAGTTAGCAAAGTCAACTAGAATTTGCACCCCTGCCAAGCACTGCTTAAGACCGCACATATTACATCACCAATGACACTGTTCCCCCAAGCCAGGCACATTAACCTACTGCAGTCAAGAACTTAAAAAAATTACTAAAGGCAACAGGGAAGACACTTTAATAAAGCTTATTCTGTTTTTAGATGGCAAAAAACAACCAGTGCCCTGCTTCAATAACATCATATTGCTTACAAAGCTGGGGGGAGGTAAGGTAACCTCTCAAAATGCAGGTCTACTTTCCAAGTATGACAACTTAATATTCCATATCGAACTGTAAATGTTTACTTTACCCAAAATGGCTATACACAAAACATATCCGGGCACTCACAACATGTAATACATAGTTTAAGCAAATTTTATGAACATATATGTAGTTACTTTGTTCACAGGTAGCACAGATACTAGAAGTCATAAATGTTCAACGATTTATTAGAGTAATTCGAGCAAGTTGAGGCATACTTGTTACGGTCAAAGTTTCTCGAGAAAAATCGTGATTTCAAAGAGTAGTTACCACAAAAGAAGGTATACTGTTTCCTTCAGACTATGGTAAGTCCCTGTAATTTGGGTAACAACTAACAACATACTTCCAAAGTCTTTGTTTCGTATTTTCACGACTTTTCTTGAGAAACTTTGACCGTAACAAGTATGCCACAACTTGCTCGAATTACTTTTGATTTCTCACTGATATCCTCTTAATTATTTGAAGCATAAAATATACCTTTCCTGCCGATTCAAAATGAAGCAATGACAACTTGACATCCAGAGGCTCTCCAGACGGTCGTTCGCTAGCATTGTTGTCCATCACCACCCCCTTTTGTACCGCTTTTCGCCGCCATAAGTGTGGCAGGGTATGCTCAGACGTGAGTCCCTTACTCACTTTGCCACTGGATTCAAGCAAGCCGGGCTAAGGACGGCTGGAATGCCAGAAACCGGTCCTCGGAAGCTTGTTTCCGGTCCAGGGAAGACATGGCTTGGCAGTTCGGGCTGGACTGTTCCCATGAGGCACAGGGTCAGACTGATTTGCATATAGCCATGTCTGAACTGGGGTGGCAGAGTGGGCTAAAGAACGGTGACGGATTATACCCAGATCTTTTGACTGGGTGTGAGTGTTTGATTGATTCAGATGCTCCGTCCGTCACCACCCCCTTTTGTACCACTTTTGGCCGCCATAAGTGTGGCAGGGTATGCTCAGACGTGAGTCCCTTGCTTACTTTGCCACTGGATTCAAGCAAGCCGGGCTGAAAACGTCTGGAATGCCAGAAACCGGTCCTCGGAAGCTTGTTTCCGGTCCAGGGAAGACATGGCTTGGCAGTTCGGGCTGGACTGTTCCCATGAGGCACAGGGTCAGACTGATTTGCATATAGCCATGTCTGAACTGGGGTGGCAGAGTAGGCTAAAGAACGGTGATGGATTATACCCAGATCTTTTGACTGGGTGTGAGTGTTTGATTGATTCAGATGCTCCGTCCATCACCACCCTCCTGTTGTACCGCTTTTGCACCCCTGCCAAGCACTGCTTAAGACCGCACATATTACATCACCAATGACACTGTTCCCCCAAGCCAGGCACAAGAACCTACTGCAGTCAAGAACTTAAAAAAATTACTAAAGGCAACAGGGAAGACACTTTAATAAAGCTTATTCTGTTTTTAGATGGCCCTGCTTCAATAACATCATATTGCTTACAAAGCTGGGGGGAGGTAAGGTAACCTCTCAAAATGCAGGTCTACTTTCCAAGTCTGACAACTTAATATTCCATATCGAACTGTAAATGTTTACTTTACCCAAAAGGGCTATATACAAAACATATCCGGGCACTCACAACATGTAATACATAGTTTAAGCAAGTTTTATGAACATATATGTAGTTTCTTTGTTCACAGGTAGCACAGATACTAGAAGTCATAAATGTTCAACGATTTATTAGAGAAATTCGAGCAAGTTGAGGCATACTTGTTACGGTCAAAGTTTCTCGAGAAAAATCGTGATTTCAAAGAGTAGTTACCACAAAAGAAGGTATACTGTTTCCTTCAGACTATGGTAAGTCCCTGTAATTTGGGTAACAACACACTTCCAAAGTCGGTCGTTAGCTAGCATTGTGTTTCATACTCTATACCACCTGACTCACCTTATGCATCTGTTAAAGCCTTGAAAAAGTCGTGACGAAACACATGTCGACTGTTGGTTGTATTTTTTTACCGAAAATTGGCTGTAACTTCACTGAAAACAGATGTCCTGTTCAGGACTTGGAAACGCCACCTTTTATAGTGTTGAGTCCTTGCATAATAAGTCTCTGTTTGAAAAAAACTGGAATTGACGCCAACGAGATTAATAAATCATTGAACATTTAGGACTTCTTCTAGTATCTGTTACATGTCAACAAAGTAACTAAATATATGTTAATAAAACTTGCTTAAACTATACATTACTTTAAAAAATCGCATTAAATGTTGGGAGTGGTGGGGTATATTTTGTATATAATGTTATAGCGCGAGGACTTTTTGTTGTAGTGTATTCACACACAAGGTAGTGTGGTGTGCTATTACCCTGAGTGGCACCACGATTATTCATAGTTATTTTGATTTGAAGATCGGCATCACTTTGCCCATTTTAAATTGTTCGTATTACGAGGTGCGACTTTTCTCTCCACCACTACCCTCCATTTATTTTGATTACCCAAAAGGGCTTCACTAGAAGACTATTATCAATTTACACACATTTGGCAGTGAGTATTTGTTGTTTACAATAGGTATTTTAATGCAAAAAAAATTACTGATGCATCTTTTACTTTCATCATTTTAACATCTTTATTAAGGGTCTCAGCAACTTCAGTTTTCAAATAGCTGGAAGGCAAAAGAGCCTAAGTTAAGAATGCAGCTAAAAGTTCTTTCTCCTCAAAATGCTTTCCTTACGCCTACCTAAAATGGTCTTAAGTGGGGGTTAGAATAGTAGCTAGAAAATATTCTAATTTCTGACCAAAGCCATAAACGCTCATTAATATTTGAGTGAAAAGACACTTCAAGGCGCCACTGGACTAAGTGTGTAATGGACAGTCTGCAAAAGTTGAAAAGCAGCTCCAACACAAGCCGCAGCAGTGGTGCTTTAATAAATGCATAGTGCCCCCGCGTTCCATGTTAGGCACGCAGGTTTCTCTCAGGGCTATTCATCAGCACCAAGTTACATTTGAGCTGTGCAAGAAAAGCCATTCTACTTTGCCGGATCACGGATACTAACGGTAGGAAAACATCCTGGTGTACTTTGCTGAAAACACAAGGTTTTTAGGCAGTCCTAATATATGGCGAAGCCCTTGAGCTGTTTGCTTATCAGCGCTAGCAGACTAGGCCAACCGGTTACTGAACTCTCAGAAGCAGCTCCACTGACTGCAAATGGTTCTGAATTCTTTCGAAAACGGTCTTCCCTCTTGCGCTGTAGGGTGACTATAGATTACGCCACACCCTGAGGAGTGCTGTCTGCACTAAAAGTGCCCCTGCTTACAGAACCGCCGCACCGTACCCACACACTGACATTTTCAGTTGGTTTCCCAACGTTTTACTCGAAAAATGCCTTGATTGTAAGGGTATCTTCCACCGAGGTGTTAGTGAAACTTAATCCAGCAAACTTAAACGTGATAACATTACTTTCTACATTAACATCTTAGCATACAAGATACTGCGGGCAATCCGGATTTCTGCAGAGAAAGAAGCCAGCACAGGCAGAGCTCCCGGCTCACCTATTCCTCTTACTGGTGCTTCTCACAAGAGTGCCAAGGACTTCACTCTCACGGCTCTGAGGGGCCCTGGACAAGAATGGGAAGCAGTTGTTTCAGGGTTGAGGCGTGAGCTGCTTGAATAACTGGGGGAGTTGTTTATCTTACTCCAAGCAGTCAACCTTGAAGTGAGTAAAAGGATTCGCTTGGTTGTCTCCGGTGAGCACGCACGTCACTCACGTCGATATTGATATATTTAATCTAAAGTCCAGCGAATTTCTGGAACTGGACCAACCTAATATAACATCGACTGGAGCCATCGAAGTAACTTCAATTGTATTACAAAATAGAATACAATTCCATTAAATAAACCCACGATACACGGCATGCGCGTTTCACATTGTGCACACGTTTAGGGTTCACTAATTGATTGCAAACAATGTTGAATAAATACAAAAATTTTACAAAGCACTTTGCTGTTCTTGAATACGGCATTCTAGTGCCTGATAAACTGGTCGTACATCAAGACAGGGCCTTTGTCGATGATGGCTCAGTGGCAGATGCAAAGGGAGGTAAGAACGGAGTGTTGGAACGAGGTCAACACAAGAGGCCAGATGAAAAATAATGTCTGACACCTAATTAAAACCCAAAAGAATGAGGTGACCTACAGCTCAGGGGAGAAAAAAAAGGATTATGTTGAGCAGTAGCTGGTTTTCCTCTTTCTTTTGCTGAATAATTACTTTATCAAGATCCCCTAAGTAGGGCGTCAATAAAGTGTGTAAGGTGCCTGTTCGAATCCAAAAAAGTTATCGACCAATAAATAGGTCTTTACAAATTGTGGAAACCTCTAGGGCACCAGAACAAGCAGGCACCGCTTCCATTTCTATTTCTATTTAATAGTTTTGGGAACAGTAGTTAGAGAGCGTAGACAAGCTAATAGCAAATGGATAGCAAAAGAACAAGTAATTACCTTCTGTAATGTCTTTGACTACACACCAGCAAATCCAGCAAAACTGAGCAGGCAAAATGGCTCTCTACCAACCTGGAAATCAAATAGTAATGCTTGGTGAAGGCGTGGAATGATGCACATAGTGCTGTCTGGTAAATGTCCAACATTGAAACACCCCTTGCTAAGATGGCGCTGAAAAGGACTTTGCTCAGGCCTTCATAGAAAGGGCATTTTGGGTATAGTAATGATGACCTGATTTTCTTTAGTGAAGTCTCCATTCCCTTAGGGAGACCCATCTAAACATAGCCCATGAGAACAAAACAAGCTTGCTCAAATAGAACAGGGCAGGGAAGTGTCCGGCCAAAGTTTTCAAGCAGGTATTCTTTTCAAATATAGATCCTTTACAAAATCATTAAAGTACATATTAAATAGGAGAAATTTGCCAGGAAACAATTCCTGCCTAACTCATACTCAAAATAAAATTCACTTGGAGAGGACAGATACAATTTGTAGGATCCCAGGTATTTCAGTGCAAGTGAGCTCAGTATAAGCCATGTTTGGTGTACTGCCTACATAAGTATTTTACTTCCAAAGAAGGAGTTTAACATTGTCAAAGGTTGTGAGAAATCTAGGTTTGCAAACTGCAGAGTTTTCTTAAGAACTGTAAACACATTCTTGCTGGCATCACTCTATTGTGTATTGTTGAGAATAACCATATGAAGTAGTTCATGTTCTAGAAAAGATAAGCATTTCAAAGTGCCCCAGCAAGAGAGGATTTACCGTATTGCAGTAAGGCAAAAACATCCTTAGTGTACTGTGTACACAATAACATGCTACTTATTTTAAACATTAAGAAAACGCTGTAAGAGATCCAGTTCACGGTCTCCCTAATCATTATTTTTTCTGATCATAGAGCACTGATCGCCAGCACTGCAAGGCTCCTTTGCATTTTACAGGTCAAGCCAAAGTGGCACTCCTTTTAGCATGGAAAATCACTGTCCCCATTCTCAAGCTAAGATGCTTCTAATTGTTGATGGCAGCCACTCCTCGTGGAGCGAGCAAAGGACTGATACGTCAGAAACCCTGAGTATTCCATAAGGACTGTTCAAATAAATCATTACAAATGTCATGGGGGAGGAAAAGACTGAAATTTAGGATTAACTGATGTGCAAATATCTTGTTTGTAAAAGATAAGCTAAATAGGTTAAGACAATGGAGCACGTCACACACTAAAGATCAGTGTTAATCATTACTACTGATCACCCTTCAGTCAGATAAAGCCCCCTTAGTGGAAATGGGAAGATAACCAGATGTATCGCTCAGGCTTGTAATGCCTACGAACTTAAATATGCCCTCATCAACGAGGTCCAATGATACTAAAACATATCTGTGGTTTTTGTATACCAGTGTATTGCCCGGGTTACTTACCAGTAATCTTCATTACTCAGAGTATAGTCTTCCTCGCCACATGACTTACATAGTGAGCTTCAGCTCCACACCAGAACCCTCCAAAGCAAAAAGTCAACCTACATGCCTCCCATCCCTTCCCAAGATGACCGACCCATTACCACCTGACCTCTATAAGAGGCGGGCCGGCCCAACCCATCAGCCTGAAACAACCAAGCAAAAACATGAAGCCGATAGCCAGACAGGGAGGGAGGGATGGGAACTCATGTGGCGAGGAAGACTATACTCTGAGTAATGAAGATTACCGGTAAGTAACCGGGGCATTACCTCCTCGTTAGTCTTCCTCACCACATGACTTACATAGTGAGCACATACCAAAGCCAAGCAGCTTCATGGAAACTCACAAGAAAACAACAGACCAGAAGGGGATGACCACGAAAGAGGGCAAACCCAACAGACCAGTACGAGTGGAAGGCCAGGAGAGAGGCAACCACGAGTAGGAGAACCAACCCGGGACCGAAGACACCGGGAAGGCCGAAAAACAAACCGGACCCCAGAGACACCAAGAGTCGCCAGGAAAACCGCCCCAACCAAAGGAAGGCAGAGAAAGGCACGGGACCGGACCGCACGGAGCCAAAAAGGCAACAGCAACCAGGGCCAGAACAGAAAGGAGCAGGCTTGAACAACACACCAGGGCAGCCCAACAGGCAGCACAAAGCGAGAGGGGAGCAAAAAGACCAAAGAGAGGAACTGAACGAACAGAGGGCATCCCCATCACAGCGATCCAACAAAAAAAATCACTAGTGGAAAGAGACAACCAGTCCGCCCAATACAGCAATATCGCAAGGGCGACCACAACCCACGAGAGAGCTGAACCAGAAAAACTTGGAAGCGGCACCAGAGCCAACCAACAGACAGGCAAGAGCCGGAAGAATGGAAAAGGGAGCAGAAAAGAAACAGAAGGGGAACAAACCCCCGACACACAAAGGACCCCCGGAAGGGACCACGACTCCAAGGAGGAAACCCAGGCAGGTACCAGGGAAAACGTACCCAGGAAGGAGCCGGAAACAACACCGAAGAGACCCGGAGGAGAACCAACCGGGCAAAGGCGAAAAAACTGAAAACCCACAGGCCCGCCCATGGCCAGAAGGGAGAAGAAGCAGAAAGCAGCCAACCGGCCAGGGACGGAAACACCCTGCACAGGGACCAGCAAACCGGCCCAGGAAGAAACACAAGAAGGGAGCGAGCCGTCGAAGAGAGCACCCAGGCGGCCAAACAGACAGCCAGCCCACAACCAGGCCCAGCCCAGCGAGACAAGAAGAACCGACTAACATAGGCGCGTGGCAGCAACACACCAAAGGCGTGAAGAACAGAAGGGCAAGGCGAAGACGAGTCCGAGCCACGACAAGATACCCAGGGAGTCACCAGAGCCAACAGGGCCCGGGACCCCAAAACCAGGGGAAAGAAACGAGGAAACACCCACACCGGAAGCACAGGGCCCCGCCAGGATACCCCACAGCACCGCCAGAAACAAAAACCAACAAGGGAAAGAGAAAGCAGAGGCAGGACACAAAACCCGCGCCCCAAGAGGCAAAACAAGGACCAAGAGCAGCAGGGTCCAAGCCAACTACCGCCGAAGCAGATGAAGACTCACCCAGAGGAGCACCACCAACCGGACAAAAAAACCCTGGCCAGGCCTAACAAGCCCAGAAAACCAGGAGAAAAAGGGACCCCAGGAAGCGCAAAGCCGGGAGCCCGGAGGGGAAGGCCGAAGAGCCAAAACAGGAGACCCAAAGGAAGCAGACAGGACCAGACGGACCCAGGAGACTCCCGAACCAGGCAACAAAACGGCCCGACCCGATGAGAACAAGAGCATACAGGGCCCTCTAGATCCGCAAGGACTGACGGGGGCGTTAAAAAAAAACACCGCAAGTCAACAAGACCCAAACCACGACCAGAGGAAGGCACCACCAAGGCACACAACCCCAACCGGAAAACCCACGAACAGGACCCGGAGAGAAAGGACCAGCGAAACCGTCAAAGCGACCCTGCAACAAAAAGGAGGAACGTACGCCCCACCAGAGGCAGGCGCCAAAACCCTGGTCCGACCAGGCAGGCACCACCCAAAGGAAGCAGAGCCACCAAGGGTCACAGCCCCAAGGGCAACGGAAGCCGGAAGAGAAGGATCGCGACAAAGACCCGACCCCCAGAGGGCAAGGAGAAGCGCGGTGACAGCAGGAAGCAGACAGGAAAAAAAGGTGCAAGAACCGCCCTCCAAGACAGGGAGCAGGAAAAGGAGGGAGCGGCAAAGCCGCGGACCCCGACAAGACAAGGAGAGCCCTCCAGGAGCAGAAACAGTCAGCAAGAAAACACTGACACAGCCCAGAGACGGATGGACAGACCCCAACAGCAGGAAACCCACATCAGACAAGCCGTAGCCCACAGCCCCCGGAAAACCCCGGAGGACGGAAAACAAGGAACCAACCGGGACCGACCCCACACAAACAGCGGGGACAGGAGTCCACAGGACAAAAGGACCACAGGCCCAATCCCGGAAGGCAATACAGCAAATCACGAAGCAGAGGCCGCACAACCCAACGCCACAGGCTCCGAAAAACAAGCAATCCAAAAATGCACCACACATGGATACTATTACAACGGTAGGAAACAAAACCCCTGCCTGAAATTGGCGGGCACCACCAAAGGTACAAGACTTACCTCCGAGCCATAGCACCAAGGTCCCAAGCCAAACCAAGGAACCCCGCGAAAAAGCAGAGAGAGCAACCCAACGGGAGACGCTGAGGAAAAAGGAACGCTCCACGAATATGCGCGTCAACCACTGGCAAACTGGCAACCCCAGAGCCCCCAGGAGGCAGCCGAAGCGAACACGCCCTATGAGCACCCGCAGAGCATGTGAACCACACACGAGGAAGAGGGCACAAGGGGAGCCCGGCGAGCAATGGAGCAGGAGGAGGAGAAACCACCGCCAAGGCCCATGGAGGAAAGGGCAGACCCAAAAGCCAACCCGGAGACCAGAGAAGCAGCCCGAGAAGAAAGAACAGGAGCAACAGCCCCCGGAAACCCCAAAGGCCACACCAAGCAGGACTAGAAACAACTGCGGAGGGCACAGAAATGCCAAAAAACACAGCCCTACAAGAGGAACTGAGAACCACCATGTTGACAGCACCAGGCAAACTCAGGAGGAGACCCACCCACGCACTAGCCCCGACCATGCCAAACGACTAAAAACAGACGAGAAGAGGCCGCCCGAACAGGGACCTGAACCCTGGGCCCACAGAATAAAAGTCTGAGGCTCTACCAACCGAGCTATCCAGGCTCTCGAGGGCAGGTGCATAGAGACAAGGAATGTTGAGCACAGGAACCGAAATGGAAACCAGCCACCCAGTGACTTAATAAAAATGAACGGAAACAAAGTACTAGCCCAATACGTGAAAAAATAGAAACAATTACAACGTATGACAAAGAACCACCTGAGGACACGGCCCCAGCATAGGCAGGACTCAAACCCTGGGCCGTAAAAGCTGTCGCTACCAAAGAAAACCACTAGTAGAGCCAAAGCCCCATTCAAAGAGCGAGGCACTGCCACAGAAAACGTGTGCAGGAACCGGGAATGGGAACCAGCTACTCAGCGACAGGGAAGCCCAACGCAGGCCCAGTATAAAGAAACAAAAACAATGCAACCAGCAAAATTCGCAAATTCGAATAAAAACAACGTCCGAAAACACCGGGAGACACGGTCACAGCATAAGCGGGACTCGAACCCAGGCTTGTGAGTGTAGGCGCCACCAAAGGCAAAACACCACTCAGTGAGCCACAGCCCCTGTGAGACCTGATATCGTTGAAACACCACTACCTCCCATGCACTAGTAGGGTCTATGACACACAGGCCATGACACACAGGCCATGCCACTGAATCGGTGGACAGAAGAGCGGGGCACTGCCACAGCAACGAGTGCAGGAAACCGGGAACGGAAAAACAGACACCCAGCGTCCAAAACGTGTAAGCACCGAAACAAACACAAGTGAGAATTAAAAGAGTATGCATTCGATACACCATTTCATTAACCAAGCCGCCAGAACAGGGACTCGAACCCCGGGCCCACAGAATAAAAGACTGATGCACAACCGACAGCCATCCAGGGACACATAAGAAAATGCGAATACTGCCGCACCACCGAGCGAAGCCAGGGAACCGGACCCGCCCATCCGAGCCCCGGGGGAGGAGCAGAAGGCCACAGCCGCCCAGGCTGGAAAACGCGGAAAGAAGGCCCCCGACCGGGATCGCACACAGCCGCGGAAGAGAGGACTGTCCAAGGACAGCACCCGCCCGGACGGCAAAAAGGCGAGCCCGACAGTGATACAGGCAGGACGGAGGCCGGGCACGAGGAGCGCAGCAATGAGGGAATCAGGCGGAGCGGCCGTTGTGTGTATGGAACGAGCCGCCCCCCAAACCCCCCGCCAAAAGACAGGGACAAAAGAAAAGCTGCTGCACCCGAACCAAGCGGGGATATCCAGCGCCCAAATATGCGAACGACCCACAAAACAAATGCACACCGGTACGGGAAACCGCGGCATACATGGGAAGGAATGGGACCCGGGATAAGAAATGACCAGGAGGACAAACACGGACCCCTTGCAGACACCGGTGCTGGCAGTAACAAACAGTTACATGCAGTGCGAGGCGAGGGGCCAGAAGGGCTCAGAAACAGCAGAGCCCCAGACCAACCCCCCCTATTGACCCTTGGCCCGCTAAGGCAGAGCCTAACGTGCCTCAAAGAGACCGGAGGAAGGAAGGGGGGAAAGTCCAAAAAAGCCCCAGAGCCCGCTAGAGCAGGACCACCGACCAAGGACCCATGCCCCTGCTACAGCAGGAACCACTCACCTGAAGACGCATCCGGAGAGTAATGACGCGCAGAACTAGCTCACTATGTAAGTCATGTGGCGAGGAAGACTAACGAGGAGGTAATGCAATTGGGGTAAAGCTGAACCTTTAGTGTGGGATAAGCATGGGTTGAAAATCCGTTCCGCTCGCGCATTTTGCGAATTTACCGAAAATCCCCAAATTCGCACGCAACGGATTTTTTTTCTTGGTGATACAATATTGCGGCATGCGGCGTTCCCTTACCGTCATTCAGCGTTTGCAGAGTTGTTTTTCTCGATATTTTGCAAGTGCTGCGCCATTTTGGATCTTACTGCGGGATCCCGCGGGAGTTTGACGACGAATCGCAAGAGTTCACAATTGCGAACATGTAGGTGCGACGGGCAGCAACAATCTCGCACTCGCAAAATTACAAAATTTGCAATTCTGAACAAGAAATCCACTAGCAAGCAGCATAGACCTTCTGAAAATGATGATTTTTATCAGAATAACTCCTCAGGTTGACATTTGCCTGCACTTTTTTGGATTTGAAGCCTTTTGACTTTCTTTGGATCACTTTTGGATCAGAAATCAACTTTCACAATTAAGTTTGTTTGGGGCATTACAGTTGCTGTTCTGCAGAAAAACGAGTTTTGCAAAACTGAAAGCACTCAGCGGGTGCAAAAGTTCAAACTCATCATTAGTAACCATTCCCTGTAGTGCTTCCTGACTGGGGCCCCTCCAGAGTTCAGTTGCTAGTTGCAACAATTCTATGACCCTGCTCTAACCCTCACAGCAGGCTCATAGAATAGCTACAAGTAGGCCACAAAGGTCCTGGAAAAAAAATTGCACTGCAACAGAAAGCAAATTACAGATAAGGAAGCAGGTGCCAGACTGGAATTTTAAAACAGTGACACATTAATAAATCAACCCCAAATTAATTCATGTCAGTTGAAGCAGGGCAGGTGTGCTTGCTTTTCCCCCCCCATAATCTACAGTGATGAACCAGAGGGTGGCATTGATGTACGAGAGGGTGGCATGGGTGAAACAGGGTGGCAGTGGTGAAACAGAGGGTGCTGTGAACCTGTGATGATGAACCAGACACAACATAGTCGCGACCGTTGCGAGCCGACAAGTAAGTTCGCAATTGCGAACTGGTACAAAACCCTCGCGAACTGGCAGAAACCCTTGCGAACACAAAAAAAAAAATCGAGAATTCGCGGACTTTGAGTTCGCAAATTCGCGAACGCCAGATTCGCAAAATTCGCCCATGCTTAGTGTGGGAGCGTAATCATAGTTCCTCCTTTAAACTTCCAACAATAACTAGAGAATCTCGTCTAAAGAGGTCTCCTATTTATGAACTGACTTGGCAAGAAAGCAAGTCTCTACAACAAGCATTGGCAATGCCAATACATTTCGCCTATACAAGATTTATTGGCTGTCTTTTTTTTTAAATGTTGCACAGTGGGGCGAGCTGCTGTGCAACATAGCTTAAAGTAAAAAAAAAAAAAGTGATATGAAAATGCCAGATCGAGTCATATCGCTTTTTTTTGTTTTTTACTTTAAGCTATGCCAAGTACAACCAAGTTAAAATTGTTATTTTCCCATGCTAAATAAGCAAACGTGCTAAGGTATGCTATGGGTAGAGGAGTTTTTCCTCCAGAGGCGCATTCCTGTGGCTGAAGACAGACAGACATGCAAATAAGGATACATTTGTGATACTGGTATAGTACATGGTAATAGTGCATGAAGGAGCGATGTGTCTGTGCTCTATGTGGGCAATAACGAGGTGAGTACGGAGCGTGGCGTCCAGTGACAAGTTATGACGAATGCCGTAACAATATGCGTTATCTAGTGATAATCAATATGCGTTTTGGGAAGAGAGTAGTGCCTGAGTAAGTAATGAGGCAAGGGCACTTATTCAGGTAATTATAGAGAGATGACCCTTGAGTTCCATGTGGGGGCCCGACCTGTAGTCACACTCTTTGTGACAAAGAGGAAAAAAGAGAAAGAAAACAACACATAATTACCTGACTTAAGTGCCCTTGCCTCATTACCTACTCGGGCACTCTCTTCCCAAAACGCATATTGATTATCACTGGATAATGCATATTGTTATGGCGTTAGTCATAACATGTCACTCGACGCCACGCTCCATACTCACCTCGTTATTGCCAGCATAGAGCATGGACACATCGCTCCTTCATGCACTATTACCATGTAATATATCAGTATAATAAATGTATCTTTGTTTGCATGTCGGTCTTCTTCATCCACAGGAATGCTCCTCTAGAGGAAAAACTCCTCTTCCCATAGCACGTGTGTCAATACTGGTCTTCCAATAACACATTTCATAGACCACTCACCCTGCACTACTCGCCAGGTCCTGAAGAAAGCCATACCAATAAGGGAGCATGGCTGAAACATGTTGACCGATTAGGATAATGGAGTCACCTAAAGATCTCCCACAATATCCGCCTCCCGCATTTTTATCCATTGCCTAGGGCTCACATATTAAAATATTTTTTTTTTACATTGGGACTCTCAGGACAGTTCTTTTTAACATTCACTCACCCGCCCTCACTGCACTTTAACGTTAGAATAATCCGCTCCGCTGTATCCAGGCATTGTAGCACACCTGCCTTGGGTGGGGCCAATGATGAAGCATGTCACCAACTAGGTTGGTGTTGAGGGCTTTTTTCAAAACACGTGTTTTCTCCTCATGACATACAAACGCTAGGAGCACCTACTCCAGAGCTATTTCTTCTTGATAGCTCTACATATACCAGGGTAAGTGAACTGGCTCTAGTAATGTTCCTCCCTCTCCCTTTGTTTTTTACCATTTATTTACGTGTAACACTTTCACATTATGAATGGATCCTGTACGCAGTCACTATAAAATAGCCTTTTCGAAATCCAGTTCTTTACTGCTCTGATGCCACAGAAGGAAAACATTTATTTTCCACTTCTCTGACTTTAGTACTAGAGAAAAAACTGTCTAAGCCAGCTCCGCTTCTTAAGATCAAAGGGAGGTTTAAGCTCCATACAACAAGCAATGGCAAAACTAATAGGTCTCACCTTTGTGAACTACTGGATTTGGCAATGCTTTTCAATGATGCTATAAAACATTGGTGAAAAAACAAGATGTGTTTCGGCTGATGCTGTTCTGCTTCGCACAAAAAAGTGCTATGACACATCAGTTGTCGGCAGTTGCACAATTTTGTAACTGCGGACGCATTATAACATAACATGTGCAGGCGTCACCACACGTTTGTACCTACAGAATGACAGTCTTTTTTTATTGCTGGATCCAAGGAGCAAGGGATATAATATGACAGCCACCAATCAGATAGGGAGAAAACAAAATGGAGCAGCAGGTGGGTGGAGGGGGGAGGAGGAATGGGGGGATCTGGACAAAAATAAAGCAGGATGGGAGAAGTCAGAAACAGCACACAAGGGAGAGAGGAGCATGGAGCTAGAAAGCTCGTGTACTCTCATTAAGTGCCCTACAAAAAAGATCAAATGTTTCCCTAAAAGTGAGGATCGGGAAACAAGCCAGCCAATCAAAAGGATAGTAAGCAGACTATGCAACAGGGAAGAGTCAAACACAAGAAAATAAAGGAAGGCCTCCAAATAAGAAGCAAGCAAAAGAATGACAAAAAACCAACCAGTGGAAGCAGTGGGTGGGCTCTAACCCACTTTAAGTTCCTGGTACAGCCCACAAAATGTCATTTGCAACCAGACTGCTAAAAGTGGCCTGGTGGATGAAGTCCAAAAAGACACAGCCCCTAAAAGGAAAACACATATTAACAGACCGGTACGCAATAAAGAGCAAAAATACTGACACGTGCATTTCAAATTAAAAACAGCAAGAAAATATATACAAGTCATAACAATATACTCAATATTGAAAAGTCTGCAAATCATAATTAAAACTCACATATTTCTTATTCCCTTTACAAATAGCGCATCATTGTTTTTCTACCTTAAGAGTATAAAAGTGTTTGGGGAAGGACTGCAGCACATACGGGCATAAAATAGTAAGTGCATAGGTGTGTCAAGGAAGATGCTATTTTTCATCTTCGCGATTCCAAGTGAGAGCTTGGAGTCACTGCATTCCAACTGATGACAAATGCAAGTCTAAAATTGTATATGGACTACTGAGCTATGCTTAACATTTGTTGACGTTTACTGTCATGCAATACTGAGAGAGATCTGGTCTCACTCTTTCCTTCCACGCTGTGAAACGGACACGAAAGTGAAAGCACCGCCGCACACCGCCAGGAACAGACTTTAACGTGTTCAAACTTGGTGAGCTCAATAAGGTAGCTACACAAAAAGCAACCAAAAGGACTGCTGGGAGGCAGACGGCGTGCACTCCAGTCTACAGGTAATAGATAAACAAGGGAGGCTTTGAAGAGTGGCGGTAACATACAACACAAAGGACTTGTGAGATTTGTCTGCTAGGCCTGTACTTAAAGCAAACATCCAATTACTTTATCGACCACCTAAATTTGCCCACTTTGTAAGTCGGTGGGCATATTGGGCTTACACATTGGCTGCAAACTTATGCACTCCATATACTCATACTGAAAACTACAATTGCACCCTGATATTCGGACAATCTGTAAATGTAACAATAACAAACAACTGTTCAAAAACCTGGACAGCCTGCTGAAGCAGAGGTGGAGGCCTAGAAACCAAGCTGCAATCTGATACAAGAAGCACAGCAGCTCGAAAAAGGAGAGCTCCGTGTAATCTACCGCATCCAGGGAATAGGCAGGAAATCATAACCCTGCCCCCACAAGACACAACCACCCTCGTTTGTCATTAGGGTGGAGCCCCCACCACTACCATATCATTAGGCCGTCCATCCACATTGCTGAATTAATAATTAAACAGATCTTTACTCCTTTTCAGACCGCACTAAAGAGGGGGCACGGAGCAGCTTAGTCGCCTGTGTCATACGCCGAGGAGAAACACCAAAGCAACTGGGCCCTACAGTCCACGTCGATGCCACTGCTGCTTTTGTTTAAAAAAGGCAACTAATATTTAGACTTTCAAGGAAAATCCGCAACGTCACCGATTGCACGGCATTTTTACACAATCCAAGGGGCTACGTAGGATAAACAAGACAAGGCTCTATCATCGGTCTCTATGCTGCAGTTAGGAAATTAGCAAGATCCGAACGATTTGGATAGTGCTTGTCATGTTCATGCAACAAAAGGCAAAGAGAAAATCTATTTTTATGCCATTTTTTCACATCCTGTCAGGTGGTTCTACCACGCAGCATGGTATAAATACAAGGTGTTCAGAAACGCTTTACTTGTTGGCGCTGTAAAGACAGAACTGTATGAAAGAGCTTCGTGCAAATTATCACTCGTACCTATGGCAGCAGAGCCCAGTGAGATTAACACGCGAAGCTTAAATATGCGCGTACCATCAGAGCATGTGTTCAACCGAGGATCCTCCATCCATCCATCCATCCATCGTCGATGAACTAACATTAAATGTAATCATATGTTTTAAGCAGACCTAATACTGTGGTCAACAAACAAACCAGATCATTATCAAAAGTAACAGGCAATCTACAAATGAATACCGAGAATAAGACGACATTCTACATACAGTACTGGGTGAGTGCTTCTCTTTGTAATCAATAGAACTTAATAACTACAGCAATTTTCATTGTGACACTGCCAACTTGAGTTCAAACCCCACATACATTTCTTTATTCACTTTTCTAACCGGTTGTCACTTGGGCCAATGAAGTCCTAGTAAGCATTAGAATATGCTTACAATGATGTAGAAAATGTATTTTATTTATGGTACTTTAGGAGGTTGGGTTTTGTGCTCTACAGGTATGCTACTTTTCGGCCCGCATCACACTTTATTTTTAGCATCAAAGTTTCAGCCAAGTGTAGAAAACAGTGATTTGGTAGGGGGTGTAAAGAAGAATTCTGATCAACTTAATTTTTGGAGGTCTGGTCAGCACTACAAGGCTTTCAGGTCTTGGGTTTGTCGTAAAAAACACCTGGGTCAGTCCCTGCCGTATAGCCATGGGTCGGCTGGCCAGAGGAGCTTTGCATGTTTTAAACAAAGTTGCCATTAGTGTCTGCAAGGGCCTAATTTAATGGTATGTGGCTTAGAAGATGTTGTGCCTAATTTCAGTTAAAGCTTTGGTTTCCAGAGTAGGCAACTGCAAATCTAGTACTTTTGCTGCTTTTCTCACTGGTACAGAAAAAAAGGCACTTTCTTCCATTGGTGTGACTAGGTTGCGAGTCCCATTCTGATCCTGGTGAGATATTTAGCTCACTAGCATTTTGAAAGTCTAAATATAGCCCTTCCTGAGGATTAAAGGTAGCAAATTACTTGCCCCACCATCTTCAGTGTTGAGGGACACTGAGTATGCTACGAAGACGCATCCGGGTTAGAGCAGAAGTGGGCTTCTATATTCTGATAGCACCGATATCGAGGGAGTGGCAAAGGCTGAACGTGTGGCTGCTTAACCATGAGTTGCATTTTAGTAAATTCATAGTACCATGCACAAAGGCCTGGCACGAGCAGACATCTGCCAGAGTTCAGATATCGGTTCAATTGGATCCAATGGCAGTGGGGTAGGCGCAGATACGAAAAAAAACTGGTAAGGCCTGTGAGGCAAGAGTGGAGGGCAGGACGATTTCAGTTCAGGCCCATTAACACGTCTCAAGGGGATAGTTGGTGTCAGGGAAGAGCATGCTGGTAGAGGTCCAACTGGGAGACATTGCAGCTCTGTGAGGTACAAAGCCGCCGCCCCCCCCCCCCCCCCCCGAGGGAGCGGACCGCATCTTGAACATTTGCAGCAAGGCATATTTCAAGGCTGCTATGCATTGTGGGGATAACAACAGACTGTGAAATTCAAGGCATGCCAGGATGGGTTCCGAATCAGAAGACAGAATCGAAGTATCACCTTTGCAACTTCTCCCAGATTGTCAAAGGTGAAATGGAGACGAGACGAGACCCACATGGCTTTCTTGCACTAATGCTGTGTTTTGGGCTTTAACTTACTGGAATACGTTAAAGGGTTCTTCATACAGTATGGGCCTTGTGTCCTCCGTTGAGTACTGTGCTCATAACTTGAAGCAGGAGCTATATTTAAAAAATAACCTCTTCTTATGCTCGGCAACGTAAAGCTTTGCCTCCCGCTCTGTTTGCCTTCGGATGAATGAGTGGTAAACAGACCGGTGCAGCCAACACCAACCTGGAACCAGGGGCATTTGAAGAATAACTATAACAGAGGTTTCAGATAGGAACTGTAAAGAAGGATAGCTAATACCAAGAGAGCAATGAATGATTCAACAAACAGGCAACAAAACCTGCTCAGTGTACGAAACGTCAAACTTAATACAAATCAACATTTTTCATAAATAAGTGCTCAGTGGCCAAGTGACTATATTGTGGAGGGTGATAAGCCCAGTTTATAGTGTGTATAATACAAGACGAGAATGGAACAATGTACATTCAACAGAGCGTAGGAGTTTGCACAAAGAACGGGTCCTTAACAATCAGACATCACTGCAACTTGTTGATGTTCTTATAGCCTAGAGAGTTGATTACCAACTCTATTGTATGTACATTGTTCCATTGACGCCTTGTATTATACACAGAGCTTATGGTCCTCCACAGTGTGGTCACTAGAGGAACAAGTTACTTACCTTCAATAACGCTTTTTCTGGTGGATACAGTATCTTCCTGTGGATTTTTCACCTTACGAACATCCCCTGCGCTAGCATTCCTGTGAAGTTTTTTCCTAGCTCTCCACGCCAACGAGGAAGTCACAATGCTACAGCTCCGCTCGCGAATCAGTATGTCGTCTCCGGAGCCATAAGAGAGCCTCGCCGGCGTGAGGACGTCAGTTCCACCCATTTTGTCCGTGCCTATGAGGCGAACGGGTGCAACGACAACAGATTCAAAGTATACACAGTACACAATATTCAAAAAACTACACATAGTGTAAAATCAAAAGGAAAGCCATAAAAGCATATCCCATAACCACACAAATGCAAATTGAAGAAACCGATGCAAAACATGCATGTTAAGCAACGCTACCTTTAAGGTATACAAGGGTGGACATCGGGGAGGGTGGGTCAGTGAGGAATCCACAGGCAGATACTGTATCCACCAGAAAAAGCGTGTCGAAGTGAAGTAACTTGTTCTTCTGATGGACACATCTGCCTGTGGATTCCTCACCTTATGAATAGATTCCCACAGCAGTCCCACTCCCGGAGGAGGGTGTCCACCCTTCTATACCAAAAAGTTCTGCAGGACAGAGCGCGCAAAGTGGCCCTGTAGTGTAGTTCCTAGTTTCCCACTAGGCCCTGCGCATTGGAATAACATAAACAGTAGTATCGACGTGGAACTGCGGATATTCCAGGCCTCCACTGACTATGCTAAACTTAATTGGGTTGTGTTACCAACTAGCTCAGAGGTCACTGGAAACTTTCTTCTCTGCATAGGAAGTGATCAGCTTCCTTGGCACAGACAAGAAGGGATTCAGTTTTCCAACAACCGTGCAACATGACAACTTTGCTCCTCAGATCAAGAGTCAATCTCTAGGGTCGTGTGAAACAATAGACATGCATTTCACTCAGTCAGTCTAGTGCAGTTTACTTTCACGAGATGTAGAGAACAGAGAGACGGGCGTTTGTCAATAAAGGGTTAACATTTATTGAACAGTCTTTCTTCTCGTACAAGAGAAATGTATTGCCACAATTGCAATAATTGTTATTATAAAAAGTACGTACAGTAAGATAAGTATTGCGAAATAGAACTGTAAAAGCATTGATATGGTTTCTTAGCCATACAATGGTTTAAAAGTAATAAAACATATATACAGTCATATATACATTAGGCTAACATACTCAACTGGTGCTTCTAACTAAGCCTACCCCAGTGTGCCTGACCTAAGCCTAACACGTGAAAAGGGGAGTAAGTAAGTAGCTTAAGTTAAGTTTGTTTTGCCAAGGTTTGTTTCAAGAATTCTCGTCTAAGGGTTTAGTCAACACCATACCTCTGAATAGAATGATGGAGGATTGGTATCTCCTTCAGGGGTCTCTCTCGATATCCCAGTCACCCGCGAGGGTAAACCGGAAGCGCCTGGACTGGATTTCTCTGCACGAGAAAGGCAGCGGCTTCTCTTCAGCGCGTCGAGGAAGGAGGGGGGACAGCGTACGCGGGCAGCTGGAATCTGCTGGATGTCTTCGCAGAGGACGGCTGTTCAGCTCCTTAAGCGTACTGCACCATAGTTCGCGCTGTAGCGGCGATAATGGTAATCAGCAGCTTCACCACCACAGGATAGCAGGCTGCAGTGACAGAGTGCTAGATTTACCAACACAGGGTCATGCAGGCAGCTGGCATCAGCAACAGGCAACGAACATTGCTTAAGGCAACGTTGGTAATATTTATACCTGACAGGTGCCGGGTTTGACGCAAGTTTGCTGGACATAAGACGTCAATTAAAGATGTCACTAGGAAGTGATAGTTATCAGTTGCTCATTAGAGTTCCATTACTAATCAAAACATAGCAAGCGGGGATTTCCAGGTTTGCTAAGTTTTTATCTTGTTGAAGAACTCGGAGTGTTATCTAGGAATATCAGATAGTGACTGCTGCTCTGTCATTGCACTAATTGGTCGCAAAGGAAGTAGCAGAGAGTCATGCTGGAATGTGGCTCTGTTCGTGTGAGGCCAGAGATGACTTTTCAGAAAATCGCACTTGAACGGTTATGCCAATATAGGGAATAAATGGATTTATAGCCGAATAGGGGCATAAGGTCACAGTATCGATCAGGAACCTAGATAAACACGCAACAGCCCTCCCTCCTCATTTCGGAGTCCAAGCAATAATGCTTTGCAAAAGTGTGGAGGGAGGCCCAAGTTGCTGCCTTACAAATGTCCACTACAGGTACACCACTGGCCAAAGCAGAAATTGATGACTTGGCTCTGATAGAATGAGCTCTAATACCTTCAGTAGGCTCCTTACCAGCTAGGGCGTAGCAGATCTTGATGCACAAGATGATCAATCTGGATAGAGTGTGCTTGTGCACAGCCTTGCCCCTCATGCATCCAACGTAGCCCACCAAGAGCTGATCGTCCAGTCGCAAGTCCTTAGTCCTGTCCAAATAAAAGCTCACCGTTCTTTTAAAATCCAGGCGGTTACGTCTCTATTCCTCCTCCTTGGAAGGTTGAGGGGGAGGATAGAACACAGGAAGAGTAATGGACTGCCCTAGATGGAAGGGAGTAGGTAACCACCTTAGGCAGAAAAGCAGCTCTGGACCTAAGGACCTTCCTTTCAGCATGTATGGTCAAAAACAAGTGTTTTAAACTAAGAGCCTGAAGCTCCCTCACCCTCCTTGCTGAGATAATAGCCACTAAAAAGACTGTTTTAAAAGACAGAAGCCTCAAAGGACAACTATGTAATGGTTTAAACTGGGAACCAATCAAGAAAGTTAAAACAAGATTCAAATCCCATTGAGGCATAACAAAAGGAGTAGGCGGAAACCTATTGGTATGGCCTTTAATAAACCTCAAAACAATGGGAGATTAAAATAAAAACTGCTGATCCGGCAAACAAAGAAACGCTGATAAAGCCGACAAATAGCCCTTAACAGTAGCCTCAGCACAACCCTGCTGAGCCAAGAAAAGTGAAAACTGAGGAACATCTGACAAGTGGGCCTTTAAAGGATCAATAGATATCTCTCCACAATATTTAACAAACTTAGACCACCTATAGGAATAAATAGACTTAGTGCAGTGTCGCATGGAAAATAAAATAATATCCACCACATCCGGTGGGGGAAAGAAGGAACTTGGGTTGCCCTGTTCAATCTCCAGGAATGAAGGTGCAGGCTCTGGAGGTGGGGGTGTAGAACCAGACCCTGCACTGCGAGAGGAGGTCTGCCCTGAGACGGAGCGGAAGGTGCAATGAGAGGGCAAGTAGATCTGTGTGCCACACCCTTCTTGGCCAATCCTGGGCGATCACTATAACTTGAGCCCGGTCATGGCAAATCTTCCTCAGAACCCGAGGAATCACGGGTATGGGAGGAAACGCGTAAAGGAGCTGCGAGCTCCAACTCATTTGAAACGAGTCCACCAACACTCCCTGCATAGGATACTGAAGACTGCAGAACAATGGGCAGGGAGCGCTCTCGTGAGTGGCAAATAGGTCCAACCAAGGAGACTCCCACATCTGGAGCATGTGATGGACCACCTCCGAATGAAGCCGCCACTCGTGATCGGCCAAGAAATGCCGACAGACTGTCCACCCGAACATTCAGCACATCGGCTAGATGATTTGCAAACACACACATCTGATGGGTCTGAGCCAAGGACCAGAGTCGGAGAGCCTCTCGACAGACGATACGACCCTACACCTCCCTGTATTTTTATGTACCACATTGCGGTAGTGTTGTCGTCAGGACCTGAACCGACTGACCACGAAGGGAGGGAAGGAATGCCTTTAGTGCCAAACGTATCGCCCGCACCTCCAGAAGGTTGATGCGAAGCAACCTTTCCTCTGGAGACCAAAGACCTTTGACCTCCAGATCCCCCAGATGAGCATCCACCCTAGAGTGGAAGCATCCGTGATCACTGTGGCCACCGGTGGAGGAGGCTGAAAGGGCGTGCCTTGAGACAGGTTGCCCAGAGCACTCTACAAGTCGGCTCCGCTGCAGCGTCTCTGGAGATTCTGACTGACTCCTTGAGATCTCCATTGTGCTGATACCACTGCCTGCGGAGGCACCACTGGAGTGCCTTCATGTGTAAGCGGGTATGGTTGACCAACAGAATGTAGGAAGCGAGCAGGCGAAGGACCTTCAAGACTGGAACAACCTCTCCATTGTGAAACGAAGGGATAATTTACTGAATGTCGAGAATCCATTGAGGAGGAAAAGCTCAACACAGTAGTATCCAGTACCGCCCCTATGAACAAGTTGCGCTGAGAGGGCACCAGGTGAGATTTGGGCACATTTAATGAAAAACCCAAGTTGAACAACAGATGAGTTGTCACTTGTAGATGATGAAGCACCATCTCCGGAAACTCTGCTTTGAGCAGCCAGTCATCCAGATAAGGGAAAACTGTAATCCCCAACCTCCTGAGATGAGCTGCCACCACTGCTATCACCTTTGTGAAGACCGGAGGTGCAGTAGTAAGACCAAATGTTAGGACCGCTAACTGGTAGTGCTGCGACCCTACCGTAAAACGGAGCTACTTCCTGTGCAAATTCAGGATGGGGATGTGAAAATACGCATCCTGTAAATCAATCAACACCATCCAGTCCTCTTGCTGCAGCGCCTAAAGAACCTGAACAAGGGTTAGCATTTTGAATTTCTCCTGCTTCAGGTAAAAATTCAAAACCCTGAGGTCCAGAATCAGACGTAACCTGCCATCCTTTTTGGGGATCAAAACATACCGGGAGTAGCACCCCTGACCTCTTTCCTGCTCCGGAACCAC